>NW_027139258.1:300000-480691 GCF_035084215.1 Heptranchias perlo
CCAGCTGACTGAAATAAGTTCATGAGATGAAAACCAACAAAAATTGACAAGAACCACGAAAATTCGAGGGCTTCAAGATAAAATCTGATGCTATTGAAGAAAAAACTTCTCCCTCGCTGAAATATCTTCATTTGCTGTAAACCAACAAAACCACGAAAAGTTCTTGTATTTGAAGACAAAATCTTTTGGCTTTAAAGAAGAAAGATCTTGCAGACTGAAATAAGTTCATCAGATGAAAACAAACAAAAATTGACAAGAACCACGAAATGTTCTTGTATTTTAAGATAAAATCTTACGCTATTAAAGAAAAAACTTCTGGCTCACTGAAATATATTCATTTGCTGAAAATCAACAAAACCACGAAAAGTTCTTGTATTTGAAGATAACATCTTTTTGCTTTGAAATGGAAAGATCCAGCTGACTGAAATAAGTTGATGAGATGAAAACCAACAAAAATTGACAAGAACCACGAAAAGTTCTTGTATTTTAAGATAAAATCTGATGCTATTAAAGAAAAAACTTCTAGCTCGCTGGAATATGTTCATTTGCTGAAAACCTACAAAACCACGAAAAGTTCTTGTATTTGAAGATAAAATCTTTTTGCTTTGAAGAAGAAAGATCTCGCTGACTGAAATAAGTTCATTCGATGAAAACCAACAAAAATTGACAAGAACCACGAAAAGTACTTGTATTTTAAGATGAAATCTGACGCTATTAAAGAAAAAACTTCAAGCTTGCTGAAATATGTTCATTTGCTGAAAACCAACAAAACCACGAAAAGTTCTTGTATTTGAAGATAAAATCTTTTTGCTTTGAAGAAGAAAGATCGAGCTAACTGAAATAAGTTCATGAGATCAAAACCAACAAAAATTGACAAGAACCACGAAAAGTTCTTGTATTTTAAGATAAAATCTGACGCTATTAAAGAAAAAACTTCTCGCTCGATTGAAATATGTTCATTTGCTGAAAACCAACAAAACCACGAAAAGTTCTTGTATTTGAAGATAAAATCTTTTTGCATGAAAGAAGAAAGATCCAGCTGACTGAAATAAGTTCATGAGATGAAAACCAACAAAAATTGACAAGAACCACGAAAAGTTCTTGTATTTGAAGATAAAATCTTTTTGCTTTGAAGAAGAAAGATCCAGCTGACTGAAATCAGTTTATTAGATCAAAACCAACAAAAATTGACAAGAACCACGAAAAGTTCTTGTATTTGAAGATAACATTTTGAGCTGTTGAAGAAAAAACTTCTCCCTCGCTGAAATATGTTCATTTGCTGAAAACCAACAAAACCACGAAAAGTTCTTGTATTTGAAGATAAAATCTTTTTGCTTTGAAGTAGAAAGATCAAGCTGACTGAAATAAGTTGATTAGATCAAAACCAACAAAAATTGACAAGAACCACGAAAAGTTCTTGTATTTTAAGATAAAATCTGACCCTATTAAAGAAAAAACTTCTCGCTCGCTGAAATATGTTCATTTGCTGAAAACCAACAAAACCATGAAAAGTTCTTGTATTTGAAGATAAAATCTTTTTGCATGAAAGAAGAAAGATCCAGCTGACTGAAATAAGTTCATGAGATGAAAACCAACAAAAATTGACAAGAACCACGAAAATTCGAGGGCTTCAAGATAAAATCTGATGCTATTGAAGAAAAAACTTCTACCTCGCTGAAATATCTTCATTTGCTGAAAACCAACAAAACCACGAAAAGTTCTTGTATTTGAAGATAAAATCTTTTTGCATGAAAGAAGATCTGGCTGACTGACATGAGTTCATGAGATGAAAACCGAGAAAAATTGACAAGAACCACGAAAAGTTCTTGTATTTGAAGATAAAATCTTTTTGCTTTGAAGAAGAAAGATCTCGCTGACTGAAATAAGTTCATCAGATGAAAACCAACAAAAATTGATAAGAACCACGAAAAGTTCATGTATTTGAAGATAAAATCTTTTTGCATTAAAGAAGAAAGATCCAGCTGACTGAAATAAGTTCATTAGATGAAAAACAACAAAAAGTGACAAGAAACACGAAAAGTTCTTGCATTTTAAGATAAAATCTGACGCTATTAAAGAAAAAACTTCTTGCTCGCTGAAATATGTTCATTTGCTGAAAACCAACAATACCACGAAAAGTTCTTGTATTTAAAGATAAAATCGTTTTGCATGAAAGAAGAAAGATCGAGCTGACTGAAATAAGTTCATTAGATGAAAACCAACAAAAAGTGACAAGAACCACGAAAAGTTCTTGGATTTGAAGATAAAATTTTGAGCTGTTGAAGAAAAAACTTCTCCCTCGCTGAAATATGTTCATTTCCTGAAAACCAACAAAAGCACGAAAAGTTCTTGGATTTGAAGATAAAATCTTTTTGCATTAAAGAAAACGATCCAGCTGACTGAAATGAGTTCATTCGATGAAAACCAATAAAATTTGACAAGATCCACGAAAATTCATGAAACTTAAGATAAAATCGTAAGCTTTGAAGGAAAAAACTTCTTCCTCTCTGAAATGTGTTCATTTGCTGTAAACCAACAAAACCACGAAAAGTTCTTGTATTTCAAGATAAAATCTTCTTGCATTAAAGAAGAAAGATCTTGCTGACTGAAATAAGTTCATTGGATGAAAACCAACAAAAATGGACAAGAACCACGAAAAGTTCTTGTATTTGAAGATAAAAACTTTTTCCATTAAAGAAGAAAGATCCAGCTGACTGAAATAAGTTCATTCTATGAAAACCAATAAAAAGTGACAAGAAACACGAAAAGTTCTTGCATGTGAAGATAAAATCTTAAGCTGTTAAAGAAAAAACTTCCAGCTCGCTGAAATATGTTCATTTGCTGAAAACCAACAAAACCACGAAAAGTTCTTGTATTTGAAGATAAAATTTTGATCTATTGAAGAAAAAACTTCTTCCTCGCTCAAATATGTTCATTTGCTGAAAACCAACAAAACCACGAAAAGTTCTTGTATTTGAAGATAAAATCTTTTTGCATTAAAGAAGAAAGATCTTGCTGACTGAAATAAGTTCATTCGATGAAAACCAACAAAAATTGACAAGAACCACGAAAAGTTCTTGTATTTTAAGATAAAATCTTAAGCTATTAAAGAAAAAACTTCTCCCTCGCTGAAAAATCTTCATTTGCTGTAAACCAACAAAACCACAAAAAGTTCTTGTATTTGAAGATAAAATCTTTTTGCATTCAAAAAGAAAGATCTTGCTGACTGAAATAAGTTCATGAGATGAAAACCAACAAAAATTGACAAGAACCACGAAAAGTTGTTGTATTTGAAGATAAAATCTTTTTGCATTTAAGAAGAAAGATCCAGCTGACTGAAATAAGTTCATTGGATGAAAACCAACAAAAAGTGACAAGAAACGGGAAAAGTTCTTGCATTTTAAGATAAAATCTTCAGCTGTTAAAGAAAAAACTTCCAGCTCGCTGCAATATGTTCATTTGCTGAAAACCATCAAAACCAGGGAAAGTTCTTGTATTTGAAGATAAAATCGTTTTGCATGAAAGAAGAAAGATCTCGCTGACTGAAATAAGTTCATTCGATGAAAACCAACAAAAATTGACAAGAACCACGAAAAGTTCTTGTATTTTAGATAAAATTTTGAGCTATTAAAGAAAAAACTTCAACCTCGCTGAAATATGTTCATTTGCTGAAAACCAACAAAACCAGGAAAAGTTCTTGTATTTGAAGATAAAATCGTTTTGCATGAAAGAAGAAAGATCTCGCTGACTGAAATAAGTTCATTCGATGAAAACCAACAAAAATGGACAAGAACCACGAAAAGTTCTTGTATTTTAAGATAAAATCTTTAGCTATTGAAGAAAAAATCTTCTCCCTCGCTGAAATATCTTCATTTGCTGTAAACCAACAAAACCACGAAAAGTTCTTGTATTTGAAGATAAAATCTTTTTGCATTAAAGAAGAAAGATCTTGCTGACTGAAATAAGTTCATTCGATGAAAACCAACAAAAATTGACAAGAACCACGAAAAGTTCTTGTATTTTAAGATAAAATCTTAAGCTATTAAAGAAAAAACTTCTCCCTCGCTGAAATATCTTCATTTGCTGTAAACCAACAACGCCACGAAAAGTTCTTGTATTTGAAGATAAAATCTTTTTGCATTAAAGAAGAAAGATCTTGCTGACTGAAATAAGTTCATTCGATGAAAACCAACAAAAATTGACCAGAACCACGAAAAGTTGTTGTATTTGAAGATAAAATCTTTTTGCATTAAAGAAGAAAGATCTTGCTGACTGAAATAAGTTCATGAGATGAAAACCAACAAAAATTGACAAGAACCACGAAAAGTTCTTGTATTTGAAGATAAAATTTTGATCGATTGAAGAAAAAACTTCTTCCTCGCTCAAATATGTTCATTTGCTGAAAACTAACAAAACCACGAAAATTTCTTCTATTTGAAGATCAAATCTTTTTGCATTAAAGAAGAAAGATCTCGCTGACTGAAATAAGTTGATTAGATGAAAACCAACAAAAATTGACAAGAACCACGAAAAGTTCTTGTGTTTGAAGATAAAATCTTTTTTGCATTAAAGAAAAGGATCCAGCTGACTGAAATAAGTTCATGAGATGAAAACCAACAAAAAGTGACAAGAAACACGAAAAGTTCTTGCATTTTAAGATAAAATCTTAAGCTGTTAAAGAAAAAACTTCCAGCTCGCTGAAATATGTTCATTTGCTGAAAACCAACAAAACCACGAAAAGTTCTTGTATTTGAAGATAAAATCTTTTTGCATTAAAGAAGAAAGATCCAGCTGACTGAAATAAGTTCATTGGATGAAAACCAACAAAAATTGACAAGAACCACGAAAAGTTCTTGTATTTTAAGATAAAATCTGACGCTATTAAAGAAAAAACTTCGAGCTCGCTGGAATATGTTCATTTGCTGAAAACCAACAAAACCACGAACAGTTCTTGTATTTGAAGATAAAATCTTTTTGCTTTGAAGAAGAAAGATCGAGCTGACTGAAATAAGTTCATGAGATGAAAACCAACAAAAGTTGACAAGAACCACGAAAAGTTCTTGTATTTTAAGATAAAATCTTACGCTATTGAAGAAAAAACTTCTGGCTCACTGAAATATGTTCATTTGCTGAAAATCAACAAAACCACGAAAAGTTGTTGTGTTTGAAGATAAAATCTTTTTGCTTTGAAGAAGAAAGATCTCGCTGACTGAAATAAGTTCATTGGATGAAAACCAACAAAAATTGACAAGAACCACGAAAAGTACTTGTATTTTAAGATTAAATCTGACGCTATTAAAGAAAAAACTTCAAGCTTGCTGAAATATGTTCATTTGCTGAAAACCAACAAAACCACGAAAAGTTCTTGTATTTGAAGATAAAATCTTTTTGCTTTGAAGAAGAAAGATCGAGCTAACTGAAATAAGTTCATGAGATCAAAACCAACAAAAATTGACAAGAACCACGAAAAGTTCTTGTATTTTAAGATAAAATCTGACGCTATTAAAGAAAAAACTTCTCGCTCGATTGAAATATGTTCATTTGCTGAAAACCAACAAAACCACGAAAAGTTCTTGTATTTGAAGATAAAATCTTTTTGCATGAAAGAAGAAAGATCCAGCTGACTGAAATAAGTTCATGAGATGAAAACCAACAAAAATTGACAAGAACCACGAAAAGTTCTTGTATTTGAAGATAAAATCTTTTTGCTTTGAAGAAGAAAGATCCAGCTGACTGAAATCAGTTTATTAGATCAAAACCAACAAAAATTGACAAGAACCACGAAAAGTTCTTGTATTTTAAGATAAATTCTGACGCTATTAAAGAAAAAACTTCCAGCTCGCTGAAATATGTTCATTTGCTGAAAACCAACAAAACCACGAAAAGTTCTTGTATTTGAAGAGAAAATCTTTTTGCTTTGAAGAAGAAAGATCGAACTGACTGAAATAAGTTGATTCGATGAAAACCAACAAAAATTGATAAGAACCACGAAAAGTTCTTGTATTTGAAGATAACATTTTGAGCTGTTGAAGAAAAAACTTCTCCCTCGCTGAAATATGTTCATTTGCTGAAAACCAACAAAACCACGAAAAGTTCTTGTATTTGAAGATAAAATCTTTTTGCTTTGAAGTAGAAAGATCAAGCTGACTGAAATAAGTTGATTAGATCAAAACCAACAAAAATTGACAAGAACCACGAAAAGTTCTTGTATTTTAAGATAAAATCTGACCCTATTAAAGAAAAAACTTCTCGCTCGCTGAAATATGTTCATTTGCTGAAAACCAACAAAACCATGAAAAGTTCTTGTATTTGAAGATAAAATCTTTTTGCATGAAAGAAGAAAGATCCAGCTGACTGAAATAAGTTCATGAGATGAAAACCAACAAAAATTGACAAGAACCACGAAAATTCGAGGGCTTCAAGATAAAATCTGATGCTATTGAAGAAAAAACTTCTACCTCGCTGAAATATCTTCATTTGCTGAAAACCAACAAAACCACGAAAAGTTCTTGTATTTGAAGATAAAATCTTTTTGCATGAAAGAAGATCTGGCTGACTGACATGAGTTCATGAGATGAAAACCGAGAAAAATTGACAAGAACCACGAAAAGTTCTTGTATTTGAAGATAAAATCTTTTTGCTTTGAAGAAGAAAGATCTCGCTGACTGAAATAAGTTCATCAGATGAAAACCAACAAAAATTGATAAGAACCACGAAAAGTTCATGTATTTGAAGATAAAATCTTTTTGCATTAAAGAAGAAAGATCCAGCTGACTGAAATAAGTTCATTAGATGAAAAACAACAAAAAGTGACAAGAAACACGAAAAGTTCTTGCATTTTAAGATAAAATCTGACGCTATTAAAGAAAAAACTTCTTGCTCGCTGAAATATGTTCATTTGCTGAAAACCAACAATACCACGAAAAGTTCTTGTATTTAAAGATAAAATCGTTTTGCATGAAAGAAGAAAGATCGAGCTGACTGAAATAAGTTCATTAGATGAAAACCAACAAAAAGTGACAAGAACCACGAAAAGTTCTTGGATTTGAAGATAAAATTTTGAGCTGTTGAAGAAAAAACTTCTCCCTCGCTGAAATATGTTCATTTCCTGAAAACCAACAAAAGCACGAAAAGTTCTTGGATTTGAAGATAAAATCTTTTTGCATTAAAGAAAACGATCCAGCTGACTGAAATGAGTTCATTCGATGAAAACCAATAAAATTTGACAAGATCCACGAAAATTCATGAAACTTAAGATAAAATCGTAAGCTTTGAAGGAAAAAACTTCTTCCTCTCTGAAATGTGTTCATTTGCTGTAAACCAACAAAACCACGAAAAGTTCTTGTATTTCAAGATAAAATCTTCTTGCATTAAAGAAGAAAGATCTTGCTGACTGAAATAAGTTCATTGGATGAAAACCAACAAAAATGGACAAGAACCACGAAAAGTTCTTGTATTTGAAGATAAAAACTTTTTCCATTAAAGAAGAAAGATCCAGCTGACTGAAATAAGTTCATTCTATGAAAACCAATAAAAAGTGACAAGAAACACGAAAAGTTCTTGCATGTGAAGATAAAATCTTAAGCTGTTAAAGAAAAAACTTCCAGCTCGCTGAAATATGTTCATTTGCTGAAAACCAACAAAACCACGAAAAGTTCTTGTATTTGAAGATAAAATTTTGATCTATTGAAGAAAAAACTTCTTCCTCGCTCAAATATGTTCATTTGCTGAAAACCAACAAAACCACGAAAAGTTCTTGTATTTGAAGATAAAATCTTTTTGCATTAAAGAAGAAAGATCTTGCTGACTGAAATAAGTTCATTCGATGAAAACCAACAAAAATTGACAAGAACCACGAAAAGTTCTTGTATTTTAAGATAAAATCTTAAGCTATTAAAGAAAA
The DNA here is from genome assembly GCF_035084215.1 of Heptranchias perlo. NCBI lineage: Eukaryota > Metazoa > Chordata > Chondrichthyes > Hexanchiformes > Hexanchidae > Heptranchias > Heptranchias perlo. The sequence goes on from NW_027139258.1 coordinate 307,904, forward strand.
AACTTCTCCCTCGCTGAAAAATCTTCATTTGCTGTAAACCAACAAAACCACAAAAAGTTCTTGTATTTGAAGATAAAATCTTTTTGCATTCAAAAAGAAAGATCTTGCTGACTGAAATAAGTTCATGAGATGAAAACCAACAAAAATTGACAAGAACCACGAAAAGTTGTTGTATTTGAAGATAAAATCTTTTTGCATTTAAGAAGAAAGATCCAGCTGACTGAAATAAGTTCATTAGATGAAAAACAACAAAAAGTGACAAGAAACACGAAAAGTTCTTGCATTTTAAGATAAAATCTGACGCTATTAAAGAAAAAACTTCGAGCTCGCTGGAATATGTTCATTTGCTGAAAACCAACAAAACCACGAACAGTTCTTGTATTTGAAGATAAAATCTTTTTGCTTTGAAGAAGAAAGATCGAGCTGACTGAAATAAGTTCATGAGATGAAAACCAACAAAAGTTGACAAGAACCACGAAAAGTTCTTGTATTTTAAGATAAAATCTTACGCTATTGAAGAAAAAACTTCTGGCTCACTGAAATATGTTCATTTGCTGAAAATCAACAAAACCACGAAAAGTTGTTGTGTTTGAAGATAAAATCTTTTTGCTTTGAAGAAGAAAGATCTCGCTGACTGAAATAAGTTCATTGGATGAAAACCAACAAAAATTGACAAGAACCACGAAAAGTACTTGTATTTTAAGATTAAATCTGACGCTATTAAAGAAAAAACTTCAAGCTTGCTGAAATATGTTCATTTGCTGAAAACCAACAAAACCACGAAAAGTTCTTGTATTTGAAGATAAAATCTTTTTGCTTTGAAGAAGAAAGATCGAGCTAACTGAAATAAGTTCATGAGATCAAAACCAACAAAAATTGACAAGAACCACGAAAAGTTCTTGTATTTTAAGATAAAATCTGACGCTATTAAAGAAAAAACTTCTCGCTCGATTGAAATATGTTCATTTGCTGAAAACCAACAAAACCACGAAAAGTTCTTGTATTTGAAGATAAAATCTTTTTGCATGAAAGAAGAAAGATCCAGCTGACTGAAATAAGTTCATGAGATGAAAACCAACAAAAATTGACAAGAACCACGAAAAGTTCTTGTATTTGAAGATAAAATCTTTTTGCTTTGAAGAAGAAAGATCCAGCTGACTGAAATCAGTTTATTAGATCAAAACCAACAAAAATTGACAAGAACCACGAAAAGTTCTTGTATTTTAAGATAAATTCTGACGCTATTAAAGAAAAAACTTCCAGCTCGCTGAAATATGTTCATTTGCTGAAAACCAACAAAACCACGAAAAGTTCTTGTATTTGAAGAGAAAATCTTTTTGCTTTGAAGAAGAAAGATCGAACTGACTGAAATAAGTTGATTCGATGAAAACCAACAAAAATTGATAAGAACCACGAAAAGTTCTTGTATTTGAAGATAACATTTTGAGCTGTTGAAGAAAAAACTTCTCCCTCGCTGAAATATGTTCATTTGCTGAAAACCAACAAAACCACGAAAAGTTCTTGTATTTGAAGATAAAATCTTTTTGCTTTGAAGTAGAAAGATCAAGCTGACTGAAATAAGTTGATTAGATCAAAACCAACAAAAATTGACAAGAACCACGAAAAGTTCTTGTATTTTAAGATAAAATCTGACCCTATTAAAGAAAAAACTTCTCGCTCGCTGAAATATGTTCATTTGCTGAAAACCAACAAAACCATGAAAAGTTCTTGTATTTGAAGATAAAATCTTTTTGCATGAAAGAAGAAAGATCCAGCTGACTGAAATAAGTTCATGAGATGAAAACCAACAAAAATTGACAAGAACCACGAAAATTCGAGGGCTTCAAGATAAAATCTGATGCTATTGAAGAAAAAACTTCTACCTCGCTGAAATATCTTCATTTGCTGAAAACCAACAAAACCACGAAAAGTTCTTGTATTTGAAGATAAAATCTTTTTGCATGAAAGAAGATCTGGCTGACTGACATGAGTTCATGAGATGAAAACCGAGAAAAATTGACAAGAACCACGAAAAGTTCTTGTATTTGAAGATAAAATCTTTTTGCTTTGAAGAAGAAAGATCTCGCTGACTGAAATAAGTTCATCAGATGAAAACCAACAAAAATTGATAAGAACCACGAAAAGTTCATGTATTTGAAGATAAAATCTTTTTGCATTAAAGAAGAAAGATCCAGCTGACTGAAATAAGTTCATTAGATGAAAAACAACAAAAAGTGACAAGAAACACGAAAAGTTCTTGCATTTTAAGATAAAATCTGACGCTATTAAAGAAAAAACTTCTTGCTCGCTGAAATATGTTCATTTGCTGAAAACCAACAATACCACGAAAAGTTCTTGTATTTAAAGATAAAATCGTTTTGCATGAAAGAAGAAAGATCGAGCTGACTGAAATAAGTTCATTAGATGAAAACCAACAAAAAGTGACAAGAACCACGAAAAGTTCTTGGATTTGAAGATAAAATTTTGAGCTGTTGAAGAAAAAACTTCTCCCTCGCTGAAATATGTTCATTTCCTGAAAACCAACAAAAGCACGAAAAGTTCTTGGATTTGAAGATAAAATCTTTTTGCATTAAAGAAAACGATCCAGCTGACTGAAATGAGTTCATTCGATGAAAACCAATAAAATTTGACAAGATCCACGAAAATTCATGAAACTTAAGATAAAATCGTAAGCTTTGAAGGAAAAAACTTCTTCCTCTCTGAAATGTGTTCATTTGCTGTAAACCAACAAAACCACGAAAAGTTCTTGTATTTCAAGATAAAATCTTCTTGCATTAAAGAAGAAAGATCTTGCTGACTGAAATAAGTTCATTGGATGAAAACCAACAAAAATGGACAAGAACCACGAAAAGTTCTTGTATTTGAAGATAAAAACTTTTTCCATTAAAGAAGAAAGATCCAGCTGACTGAAATAAGTTCATTCTATGAAAACCAATAAAAAGTGACAAGAAACACGAAAAGTTCTTGCATGTGAAGATAAAATCTTAAGCTGTTAAAGAAAAAACTTCCAGCTCGCTGAAATATGTTCATTTGCTGAAAACCAACAAAACCACGAAAAGTTCTTGTATTTGAAGATAAAATTTTGATCTATTGAAGAAAAAACTTCTTCCTCGCTCAAATATGTTCATTTGCTGAAAACCAACAAAACCACGAAAAGTTCTTGTATTTGAAGATAAAATCTTTTTGCATTAAAGAAGAAAGATCTTGCTGACTGAAATAAGTTCATTCGATGAAAACCAACAAAAATTGACAAGAACCACGAAAAGTTCTTGTATTTTAAGATAAAATCTTAAGCTATTAAAGAAAAAACTTCTCCCTCGCTGAAAAATCTTCATTTGCTGTAAACCAACAAAACCACAAAAAGTTCTTGTATTTGAAGATAAAATCTTTTTGCATTCAAAAAGAAAGATCTTGCTGACTGAAATAAGTTCATGAGATGAAAACCAACAAAAATTGACAAGAACCACGAAAAGTTGTTGTATTTGAAGATAAAATCTTTTTGCATTTAAGAAGAAAGATCCAGCTGACTGAAATAAGTTCATTGGATGAAAACCAACAAAAAGTGACAAGAAACGGGAAAAGTTCTTGCATTTTAAGATAAAATCTTCAGCTGTTAAAGAAAAAACTTCCAGCTCGCTGCAATATGTTCATTTGCTGAAAACCATCAAAACCAGGGAAAGTTCTTGTATTTGAAGATAAAATCGTTTTGCATGAAAGAAGAAAGATCTCGCTGACTGAAATAAGTTCATTCGATGAAAACCAACAAAAATTGACAAGAACCACGAAAAGTTCTTGTATTTTAGATAAAATTTTGAGCTATTAAAGAAAAAACTTCAACCTCGCTGAAATATGTTCATTTGCTGAAAACCAACAAAACCAGGAAAAGTTCTTGTATTTGAAGATAAAATCGTTTTGCATGAAAGAAGAAAGATCTCGCTGACTGAAATAAGTTCATTCGATGAAAACCAACAAAAATGGACAAGAACCACGAAAAGTTCTTGTATTTTAAGATAAAATCTTTAGCTATTGAAGAAAAAATCTTCTCCCTCGCTGAAATATCTTCATTTGCTGTAAACCAACAAAACCACGAAAAGTTCTTGTATTTGAAGATAAAATCTTTTTGCATTAAAGAAGAAAGATCTTGCTGACTGAAATAAGTTCATTCGATGAAAACCAACAAAAATTGACAAGAACCACGAAAAGTTCTTGTATTTTAAGATAAAATCTTAAGCTATTAAAGAAAAAACTTCTCCCTCGCTGAAATATCTTCATTTGCTGTAAACCAACAACGCCACGAAAAGTTCTTGTATTTGAAGATAAAATCTTTTTGCATTAAAGAAGAAAGATCTTGCTGACTGAAATAAGTTCATTCGATGAAAACCAACAAAAATTGACCAGAACCACGAAAAGTTGTTGTATTTGAAGATAAAATCTTTTTGCATTAAAGAAGAAAGATCTTGCTGACTGAAATAAGTTCATGAGATGAAAACCAACAAAAATTGACAAGAACCACGAAAAGTTCTTGTATTTGAAGATAAAATTTTGATCGATTGAAGAAAAAACTTCTTCCTCGCTCAAATATGTTCATTTGCTGAAAACTAACAAAACCACGAAAATTTCTTCTATTTGAAGATCAAATCTTTTTGCATTAAAGAAGAAAGATCTCGCTGACTGAAATAAGTTGATTAGATGAAAACCAACAAAAATTGACAAGAACCACGAAAAGTTCTTGTGTTTGAAGATAAAATCTTTTTTGCATTAAAGAAAAGGATCCAGCTGACTGAAATAAGTTCATGAGATGAAAACCAACAAAAAGTGACAAGAAACACGAAAAGTTCTTGCATTTTAAGATAAAATCTTAAGCTGTTAAAGAAAAAACTTCCAGCTCGCTGAAATATGTTCATTTGCTGAAAACCAACAAAACCACGAAAAGTTCTTGTATTTGAAGATAAAATCTTTTTGCATTAAAGAAGAAAGATCCAGCTGACTGAAATAAGTTCATTGGATGAAAACCAACAAAAATTGACAAGAACCACGAAAAGTTCTTGTATTTTAAGATAAAATCTGACGCTATTAAAGAAAAAACTTCGAGCTCGCTGGAATATGTTCATTTGCTGAAAACCAACAAAACCACGAACAGTTCTTGTATTTGAAGATAAAATCTTTTTGCTTTGAAGAAGAAAGATCGAGCTGACTGAAATAAGTTCATGAGATGAAAACCAACAAAAGTTGACAAGAACCACGAAAAGTTCTTGTATTTTAAGATAAAATCTTACGCTATTGAAGAAAAAACTTCTGGCTCACTGAAATATGTTCATTTGCTGAAAATCAACAAAACCACGAAAAGTTGTTGTGTTTGAAGATAAAATCTTTTTGCTTTGAAGAAGAAAGATCTCGCTGACTGAAATAAGTTCATTGGATGAAAACCAACAAAAATTGACAAGAACCACGAAAAGGTCTTGCATTTTAAGATAAAATCTTAAGCTGTTAAAGAAAAAACTTCCAGCTCGCTGAAATATGTTCATTTGCTGAAAACCAACAAAACCACGAAAAGTTCTTGTATTTGAAGATAAAATCTTTTTGCATTAAAGAAGAAAGATCCAGCTGACTGAAATAAGTTCATTGGATGAAAACCAACAAAAATTGACAAGAACCACGAAAAGTTCTTGTATTTTAAGATAAAATCTGACGCTATTAAAGAAAAAACTTCGAGCTCGCTGGAATATGTTCATTTGCTGAAAACCAACAAAACCACGAACAGTTCTTGTATTTGAAGATAAAATCTTTTTGCTTTGAAGAAGAAAGATCGAGCTGACTGAAATAAGTTCATGAGATGAAAACCAACAAAAGTTGACAAGAACCACGAAAAGTTCTTGTATTTTAAGATAAAATCTTACGCTATTGAAGAAAAAACTTCTGGCTCACTGAAATATGTTCATTTGCTGAAAATCAACAAAACCACGAAAAGTTGTTGTGTTTGAAGATAAAATCTTATTGCTTTGAAGAAGAAAGATCTCGCTGACTGAAATAAGTTCATTGGATGAAAACCAACAAAAATTGACAAGAACCACGAAAAGTTCTTGTATTTGAAGATAAAATCTTTTTGCATTAAAGAAAAGGATCCAGCTGACTGAAATAAGTTCATGAGATGAAAACCAACAAAAAGTGACAAGAAACACGAAAAGTTCTTGCATTTTAAGATAAAATCTTAAGCTGTTAAAGAAAAAACTTCCAGCTCGCTGAAATATGTTCATTTGCTGAAAACCAACAAAACCACGAAAAGTTCTTGTATTTGAAGATAAAATCTTTTTGCATTAAAGAAGAAAGATCCAGCTGACTGAAATAAGTTCATTGGATGAAAACCAACAAAAATTGACAAGAACCACGAAAAGTTCTTGTATTTTAAGATAAAATCTGACGCTATTAAAGAAAAAACTTCGAGCTCGCTGGAATATGTTCATTTGCTGAAAACCAACAAAACCACGAACAGTTCTTGTATTTGAAGATAAAATCTTTTTGCTTTGAAGAAGAAAGATCGAGCTGACTGAAATAAGTTCATGAGATGAAAACCAACAAAAGTTGACAAGAACCACGAAAAGTTCTTGTATTTTAAGATAAAATCTTACGCTATTGAAGAAAAAACTTCTGGCTCACTGAAATATGTTCATTTGCTGAAAATCAACAAAACCACGAAAAGTTGTTGTGTTTGAAGATAAAATCTTTTTGCTTTGAAGAAGAAAGATCTCGCTGACTGAAATAAGTTCATTAGATCAAATCCAACAAAAATTGACAAGAACCACGAAAAGTTCATGTATTTTAAGATAAAATCTGACGCGATGAAAGAAAAAACTTCGAGCTCGCTGAAATATGTTCATTTGCTGAAAACCAACAATACCACGAAAAGTTCTTGTATTTGAAGATAAAATTTTTTTGCTTTGAAGAAGAAAGATCTACCTGACTGAAATAAGTTCATGAGATGAAAACCAACAAAAATTGACAAGAACCACGAAAAGTTCTTGTATTTGAAGATAAAATTTTGATCTATTGAAGAAAAAACTTCTTCCTCGCTCAAATATGTTCATTTGCTGAAAACCAACAAAACCACGAAAAGTTCTTGTATTTGAAGATAAAATCTTTTTGCATTAAAGAAAGATCTTGCTGACTGAAATAAGTTCATTCGATGAAAACCAACAAAAATTGACAAGAACCACGAAAAGTTCTGGTATTTTAAGATAAAATCTTAAGCTATTAAAGAAAAAACTTCTCCCTCGCTGAAAAATCTTCATTTGCTGTAAACCAACAAAACCACAAAAAGTTCTTGTGTTTGAAGATAAAATCTTTTTGCATTAAAAAAGAAAGATCTTGCTGACTGAAATAAGTTCATGAGATGAAAACCAACAAAAATTGACAAGAACCACGAAAAGTTGTTGTATTTGAAGATAAAATCTTTTTGCATTTAAGAAGAAAGATCCAGCTGACTGAAATAAGTTCATTGGATGAAAACCAACAAAAAGTGACAAGAAACGGGAAAAGTTCTTGCATTTTAAGATAAAATCTTAAGCTGTTAAAGAAAAAACTTCCAGCTCGCTGCAATATGTTCATTTGCTGAAAACCATCAAAACCAGGGAAAGTTCTTGTATTTGAAGATAAAATCGTTTTGCATGAAAGAAGAAAGATCTCGCTGACTGAAATAAGTTCATTCGATGAAAACCAACAAAAATTGACAAGAACCACGAAAAGTTCTTGTATTTTAGATAAAATTTTGAGCTATTAAAGAAAAAACTTCAACCTCGCTGAAATATGTTCATTTGCTGAAAACCAACAAAACCAGGAAAAGTTCTTGTATTTGAAGATAAAATCGTTTTGCATGAAAGAAGAAAGATCTCGCTGACTGAAATAAGTTCATTCGATGAAAACCAACAAAAATGGACAAGAACCACGAAAAGTTCTTGTATTTTAAGATAAAATCTTAAGCTATTGAAGAAAAAATCTTCTCCCTCGCTGAAATATCTTCATTTGCTGTAAACCAACAACGCCACGAAAAGTTCTTGTATTTGAAGATAAAATCTTTTTGCATTAAAGAAGAAAGATCTTGCTGACTGAAATAAGTTCATGAGATGAAAACCAACAAAAATTGACCAGAACCACGAAAAGTTGTTGTATTTGAAGATAAAATCTTTTTGCATTAAAGAAGAAAGATCTTGCTGACTGAAATAAGTTCATGAGATGAAAACCAACAAAAATTGACAAGAACCACGAAAGGTTCTTGTATTTGAAGATAAAATTTTGATCGATTGAAGAAAAAACTTCTTCCTCGCTCAAATATGTTCATTTGCTGAAAACTAACAAAACCACGAAAATTTCTTCTATTTGAAGATCAAATCTTTTTGCATTAAAGAAGAAAGATCTCGCTGACTGAAATAAGTTGATTAGATGAAAAGCAACAAAAATTGACAAGAACCACGAAAAGTTCTTGTGTTTGAAGATAAAATCTTTTTTGCATTAAAGAAAAGGATCCAGCTGACTGAAATAAGTTCATGAGATGAAAACCAACAAAAAGTGACAAGAAACACGAAAAGTTCTTGCATTTTAAGATAAAATCTTAAGCTGTTAAAGAAAAAACTTCCAGCTCGCTGAAATATGTTCATTTGCTGAAAACCAACAAAACCACGAAAAGTTCTTGTATTTGAAGATAAAATCTTTTTGCATTAAAGAAGAAAGATCCAGCTGACTGAAATAAGTTCATTGGATGAAAACCAACAAAAATTGACAAGAACCACGAAAAGTTCTTGTATTTTAAGATAAAATCTGACGCTATTAAAGAAAAAACTTCGAGCTCGCTGGAATATGTTCATTTGCTGAAAACCAACAAAACCACGAACAGTTCTTGTATTTGAAGATAAAATCTTTTTGCTTTGAAGAAGAAAGATCGAGCTGACTGAAATAAGTTCATGAGATGAAAACCAACAAAAGTTGACAAGAACCACGAAAAGTTCTTGTATTTTAAGATAAAATCTTACGCTATTGAAGAAAAAACTTCTGGCTCACTGAAATATGTTCATTTGCTGAAAATCAACAAAACCACGAAAAGTTGTTGTGTTTGAAGATAAAATCTTTTTGCTTTGAAGAAGAAAGATCTCGCTGACTGAAATAAGTTCATTGGATGAAAACCAACAAAAATTGACAAGAACCACGAAAAGTTCTTGTATTTGAAGATAAAATCTTTTTGCATTAAAGAAAAGGATCCAGCTGACTGAAATAAGTTCATGAGATGAAAACCAACAAAAAGTGACAAGAAACACGAAAAGTTCTTGCATTTTAAGATAAAATCTTAAGCTGTTAAAGAAAAAACTTCCAGCTCGCTGAAATATGTTCATTTGCTGAAAACCAACAAAACCACGAAAAGTTCTTGTATTTGAAGATAAAATCTTTTTGCATTAAAGAAGAAAGATCCAGCTGACTGAAATAAGTTCATTGGATGAAAACCAACAAAAATTGACAAGAACCACGAAAAGTTCTTGTATTTGAAGATAAAATCTTTTTGCATTAAAGAAAAGGATCCAGCTGACTGAAATAAGTTCATGAGATGAAAACCAACAAAAAGTGACAAGAAACACGAAAAGTTCTTGCATTTTAAGATAAAATCTTAAGCTGTTAAAGAAAAAACTTCCAGCTCGCTGAAATATGTTCATTTGCTGAAAACCAACAAAACCACGAAAAGTTCTTGTATTTGAAGATAAAATCTTTTTGCATTAAAGAAGAAAGATCCAGCTGACTGAAATAAGTTCATTGGATGAAAACCAACAAAAATTGACAAGAACCACGAAAAGTTCTTGTATTTTAAGATAAAATCTGACGCTATTAAAGAAAAAACTTCGAGCTCGCTGGAATATGTTCATTTGCTGAAAACCAACAAAACCACGAACAGTTCTTGTATTTGAAGATAAAATCTTTTTGCTTTGAAGAAGAAAGATCGAGCTGACTGAAATAAGTTCATGAGATGAAAACCAACAAAAGTTGACAAGAACCACGAAAAGTTCTTGTATTTTAAGATAAAATCTTACGCTATTGAAGAAAAAACTTCTGGCTCACTGAAATATGTTCATTTGCTGAAAATCAACAAAACCACGAAAAGTTGTTGTGTTTGAAGATAAAATCTTTTTGCTTTGAAGAAGAAAGATCTCGCTGACTGAAATAAGTTCATTCGATCAAAACCAACAAAAATTGACAAGAACCACGAAAAGTTCTTGTATTTTAAGATAAAATCTGACGCGATGAAAGAAAAAACTTCGAGCTCGCTGAAATATGTTCATTTGCTGAAAACCAACAAAACCACGAAAAGTTCTTGTATTTGAAGATAAAATCTTTTTGCTTTGAAGAAGAAAGATCTCCCTGACTGAAATAAGTTCATGAGATGAAAACCGACGAAAATTGACAAGAACCACGAAAAGTTCTTGTATTTGAAGATAAAATTTTGATCTGTTGAAGAAAAAACTTCTTCCTCGCTCAAATATGTTCATTTGCTGAAAACCAACAAAACCACGAAAATTTCTTGTATTTGAAGATAAAATATTTTTGCATTAAAGAAGAAAGATACAGCTGACTGAAATAAGTTCATTGGATGAAAACCAACAAAAATTGACAAGAACCATGAAAAGTTCTTGTATTTGAAGATAAAATTTTGATCTATTGAAGAAAAAACTTCTTCCTCGCTCAAATATGTTCATTTGCTGAAAACTAACAAAACCACGAAAATTTCTTCTATTTGAAGATCAAATCTTTTTGCATTAAAGAAGAAAGATCTCGCTGACTGAAATAAGTTGATTAGATGAAAACCAACAAAAATTGACAAGAACCACGAAAAGTTCTTGTATTTTAGATAAAATTTTGAGCTATTAAAGAAAAAACTTCAACCTCGCTGAAATATGTTCATTTGCTGAAAACCAACGAAACCACGAAAAGCTCTTGTATTTGAAGATAAAATCTTTTTGCATTAATGAAGAAAGATCTTGCTGACTGAAATAAGTTCATTAAATGAAAACCAACAAAAATTGACAAGAACCACGAAACGTTCTTGTACTTTAAGATAAAATTATCCACTGTTCAGTGGAGGTGACGAAGCCGACTTCTCCCAGAATGCCCTTCTGTCTCCTCTGCTGGATGCTTTTCCTCCTGGTAGTCACTGAAGGGCTTCTTCTGCTACCCACTGTTCAGTGGAGGTGACTGATCCGACTTCTGCCAGAATGCCCCTCTGTCTCCTCTGTTGGATCAGGAGTTGGAGAAGGAGCAGGAGGGAGAAAGGAGCAGGAGGAAGACAAGTAGCAAGAGGTGGAGAAGGAGCAGGTGGAGGAGAAGGAGGAGAAGAAGGAGCAGGAGGTGGAGAAGTTGCAGGAGGTGGAGAAGGAGCAGGAGGAGGAGAAGGAGCAGGAGGTGGAGAAGGAGCAGGGGGAGGAGAAGGAGCAAGAGGAGGAGAAGGAACAGGAGGAGGAGAAGGAGCAGGAGGTGGAGTTGGTGCAGGAGGAGGAGCTTTAGCAGGATGTGGAGAAGGAGCAGGAAGAGGAGAAGGAGCAGAAGGTGGAGAAGGAGCAAGAGCAGGAGGAGAAGAAGGTGCAGGCGGAGCAGGTTGTGGAGGTGGAGAAGGAGCAGGGGGAGGAGGTTGAGCAGGAGGAGGAGATGGAACAGGAGGCGGTTGAGCAGGAGCTGGAGAAGGAGCAGGTGAAGGAGGTGGAGAAGTTGCAGCAGGAGGAGAAGAAGCAGCAGGAGGAGAAGTAGCAGAAGCGGGAGAAGGAGCATGAACTGGAGAAGGAGCAGGAGGAGGAGAATGATGAGGAGGTGGAGAGGGAGCAGGGGTGGAGAACAAGAAGGAGGAGGAGGTTGAGCAGGAGGTGGGGAAGGAGCAGCAGCAGGAGGGTGAGCAACAGCAGGAGGGTGAGCTGGAGGAGCTGAAGGAGCAGGAGGTGGAGAAGGAGCACGAGGTGGAGAAGGAGCAGGAGGGAGACAAGGAGCAGGAGGTGGAGAAGGAGCAGGAGGAGGAGAAGCAGGAGAAGAAGGAGCAGGAGGTGGTGAATGAGCAGGAGTGGAGAAGGAGCAAGAGGGCGAGAAGGAGCAGGAGGGCGAGAAGAAGCAGGAGGGCAAGAAGGAGCAGGAGGGCGAGAAGGCGCAGGAGACGTGAAGGAGGAGGAGGGCGAGAAGGAGCAGGAGGGCTACAAGAAGCAGGCTGTGGACAAGGAGCAGGAGGTGGACAAGGAGCAGGAGGTGGACAGGAACCACGAGGTAGACACGGAGGAGGAGCTGGACAAGGAGCAGGATGTGGACAAGGAGCAGGATGTGGACAAGGAGCAGGAGGTGGACAAGCAGGAAAAGAAGGAGCAGTAGCTGGAGAAGGAGCAGGAGTAGGAGAAGGAGCAGGAGGAGGAGAAGGAGCAGGAGGTTGAGAAGGAGCAGGAGGGCGGGGATGATGAGGAGGGCGAGAAGAAGCAGGATGGCGAGAAGGAGTAGGAGGGCGAGATGGAGCAGGAGGGCGAGAATTAGCAGCAGCTGTACAAGGAGCAGGAGGTGGACAAGGAGAAGGTGGAGGACAAGAATCAGGAGGTGGACAAGAATCTGGAGGTGGACACGGAGAATGAGGTGGACACCGAGCAGGAGTTTGACAAGGAGCAGGAGTTGGACAAGGAGCAGGAGGTGGACAAGGAGTAGGAGTAGGAGAAGGACCAGAAGGTGGACAAGGAGCAGGAGGAGGAGAAGAAGGTGGAGGAGGAAGAGGAGGTTGAGGAGGAGAAGGAGCAGGAGGAGGAGAAGGAACAGGAGGTGGAGAAGAAGCAATAGGTGGAGAAGGAGAAGGAGGCGGAGAAGGACCAGGAGGAGTAGTAGAAGGATTTGGAGAAGAAGCAGGAGGAGGAGCAGGAGCAGGAAGAGGAGAAGGAGCAGGAGGTGTAGATGGAGCAGCAAGGAGGAGAAGGAGCATGAGGAGGAGAAGGAGCAGGAGGAGGAGAAGGAGCAGGAGGGAGAAGAAGCAGGAGAAGAATAAGTAGCAAGAAGAGGAGTAGGAACAGGAGGAGGAGAAGAAGCAGGAGGTGGAGAAGGAGCTGGTGGTGGAGAAGGAGCAGGAGGAGGAGAAGGAGCAGGAGGTGGAGAAGGAGCAGGAGCGGGTGGAGGAGCAGGAGTGGGAGAAGGAGCAGGAGGTGGACAAGGAGCAGGAGGTGGAGGAGGAGCAGGAGGTGGAGACGGAGCAGGAGCTGGAGATGGAGCAGGAATTGAGAAGGAGCAGGAGGAGAAGAAGCAGCAGGTGGAGAAGAAGGAGCAGGGGAAAGAGAAGGGGCAGGAGAAGGAGAAAGAGAAGGAGGTGGAGAAGGAGCAGGAGGAGGAGAAGGAGTAGTAGGAGGAGAAAGAGCAGGAGGTGGAGATGGAACAGGAGTGGAGAAGGAGCAGGAGAAGAAGAAGGAGCAGGAGGAGGAGCAGGAGGAGGAGGAGGAGTGGGAGCAGGAGGAGGAGAAGGAGCAGGAGGTGGAGAAGGAGCAGGAGGTGGAGAAGGAGCAGGAGGGAGTCAAGGAGCGGGAGGTGGATACGGAGCAGGAGGAGGAGAAGGAGGAGAAGATGGAGCAGGAGGTGGTGAATGAGCAGGAGTGAAGAAGGATCAGGAGGTGGAGAAGGAGCAGGAGGGCGAGAAGAAGCAGGAGGGCGAGAAGGCGCAAGAGGGCGAGAAGGAGCAGGAGGAGGACAAGAATCAGGAGGTGGACAAGAATCAGGAGATGGACAAGGAGCAGGAGGTGGACAAGGAGAAGGAGTAGGAGAAGGACCAGAAGGTGGACAAGGAGCAGGAGGAGGAGAAGAAGGTGGAGGAGGAAGAGGAGGTTGAGGAGGAGAAGGAGCAGGAGGAGCAGAAGGAACAGGAGGTGGAGAAGAAGCAATAGGTGGAGAAGGAGAAGGAGGCGGAGAAGGACCAGGAGGAGTAGTAGAAGGAGTTGGAGAACAAGCAGGAGGAGGAGCAGGAGCAGGAAGAGGAGAAGGAGCAGGAGGTGAAGATGGAGCAGCAGGATGAGAAGGAGCATGAGGAGGAGAAGGAGCAGGAGGAGGAGAAGGAGCAGGAGGGAGAAGAAGTAGGAGAAGAAGAAGTAGCAATAAGAGGAGTTGGAGCAGGAGGAGGAGAAGAAGCAAGAGGTGGAGAAGGAGAAGATGGTGGAGAAGGAGCAGGAGGAGGAGAAGGAGCAGGAGGTGGACAAGGAGCAGGAGGTGGAGGAGGTGCAGGAGGTGGAGACAGAGCAGGAGCTGGAGATGGAGCAGGAATAGAGAAGGAGCAGGAGGAGAAGAAGGAGCAGGTGGAGAAGAAGGAGCAGGGGAAGGAGAAGGAGCAGGAGAAGGAGAAAGAGAGGGAGGTGGAGAAGGAGCAGGAGGAGGAGAAGGAGTAGTAGCAGGAGAAAGAGCAGGAGGTGGAGATGGAACAGGAGTGGAGAAGGAACAGGAGAAGAAGAAGGAGCAGGAGGAGGAGCAGGAGGAGGAGGAGCAGTAGGAGCAGGAGGAGTAGAAGGAGCAGGAGGTGGAGAAGGAGCAGGAGGTGGAGAAGGAGCAGGAGGGAGAAAAGGAGCGGGGGGTGGATACGGAGCAGGAGGAGGAGAAGGAGAAGATGGAGCAGGAGGTGGTGAATGAGCAGGAGTGAAGAAGGATCAGGAGGTGGAGAAGGAGCAGGAGGTGGAGAAGGAGCAGGACGGCGAGAAGGAGCAGGATTGCGAGAAGAAGCAGGAGGGCGAGAAGGCGCAAGAGCGCGAGAAGGAGCAGGAGGGCGAGAAGGAGCAGGAGGGCTAGAAGAAGCAGGAGGTGGACAAGGAGCAGGAGGTGGAAATGGAGCAGGAGGTGGACAAGGAGCAGGAGGTGGGCAAGAATCAGAAGGTGGACAATGAGCAGGAGGAGGAGAAGGAGGTTGAGGATGAGAAGGAGGTGGAAAAGGAGCAGGAGGGGGAGATGGAACAGAAGGTGGAGAAGAAGCAAAAGGTGGAGAAGGAGCAGGAGGGGTAGTAGGAGAAGGAGTTGGAGAAGAGGCAGGAGGAGGAGCAGTAGCAGGAGGAGAAGTAGGATCAGGAGGTGGAGAAGGAGCAGGGGGAGGAGAAGGAGCAGGAGGAGGAGAAGGAACAGGAGGAGGTGAAGGAGCATGAAGTGGAGAAGGAGAAGGAGGAGGAGGTTGAGCAGGACGTGGAGAAGGAGCAGGAGGTGGATAAGGATCAGGAACAGGAGAAGAAGAAGAAGCAGGAGGAGGAGTAGGAGCAGGAGGAGGAGCAGGAGGAGGAGTAGGAGTAGGAGCAGGAGGAGGAGAAGGAGCAGGAGGTGGAGAAGGCGCAAGATGAGGAGAAGGAGCAGGAGGTGCAGAATGAGCAGGAGGTGCAGAAGGAGCAGGAGGGAGACAAGGAGCGGGAGTTGGAGCAGGATGAGGAGAAGCA
This sequence comes from Heptranchias perlo, assembly GCF_035084215.1. Lineage (NCBI taxonomy): Eukaryota > Metazoa > Chordata > Chondrichthyes > Hexanchiformes > Hexanchidae > Heptranchias > Heptranchias perlo. The sequence goes on from NW_027139258.1 coordinate 323,353, forward strand.
GGAGAAGATGAAGCAGGAGGTGGTGAATGAGCAGGAGTGGAGAAGGAGCAAAAGGGCGAGATGAAGCAGGAGGGCGAGAAGAAACAGGAGTGCGAGAAGGAGCAGGAGGGCGAGAAGAAGCAGGAGGGCGAAAAGAAGCAGGAGGGCGAGAAGGCGCAGGAGGGCGAGAAGGAGCAGCAGGGCTAAAAGAAGCAGGAGGTGGACAAGGAGCAGTAGGTAGACAAGGAGCAGGAGGTGAACAAGGAGCAGGAGGTGGACAAGGAGCAGGAGGTGGCGGAGGAGCAGGAGTAGGAGAAGGAGCAGGAGGAGGAGAAGGAGCAGGAGGAGGAGAACGATCACGAGTGAAGAAGGAGCAGGGGAAGAAGAAGGAGCAGGAGCGGGTGGAGGAGCAGGAGGGGGAGAAGGAGCAGGAGGTGGACAATGAGCAGGAGGTGGAGGAGGAGCAGGAGGTGGAGACGGAGCAGGAGCTGGAGATGGAGCAGGAATTGAGAAGGAGCAGGAGGAGAAGAAGGAGCAGATGGAGAAGAAGGAACAGGGGAAGGAGAAGGAGCAGGAGAAGGAGAAAGAAAAAAGGGGGTGGAGAAGGAGCAGGAGGAGGAGAAGGAGAAGGAGGAGGAGCAGGAGGAGGAGGAGGAGTAGGAGCAGGAGGAGGAGAAGGAGCAGGAGGTGGAGAAGGAGCAGGAGGTGGAGAAGGAGCAGGAGGGAGACAAGGAGCGGGAGGTGGATACGGAGCAGGAGGAGGAGAAGGAGGAGAAGATGGAGCAGGAGGTGGTGAATGAGCAGGAGTGAAGAAGGATCAGGAGGTGGAGAAGGAGCAGAAGGTGGAGATGGAGCAGGAGGGCGAGAAGGAGCAGGAGGGCGAGAAGAAGCAGGAGGGCGAGAAGGAGCAAGAGGGCGAGAAGGAGCAGGAGGGCTAGAAGAAGCAGGAGGTGGACAAGGAGCAGGAGGTGGAAATGGAGCAGGAGGTGGACAAGGAGCAGGAGGTGGGCTAGAATCAGAAGGTGGACAAGGAGCAGGAGGAGGAGAAGGAGTTTGAGGAGGAGAAGGAGGTGGAGAAGGAGCAGGAGGAGGAGATGGAACAGGAGGTGGAGAAGAAGCAAAAGGTGGAGAAGGAGCAGGAGGGGTAGTAGGAGAAGGAGTTGGAGAAGAAGCAGGAGGAGGAGCAGGAGCAGGAGGAGAAGTAGGATCAGGAGGTGGAGAACGAGCAGGGGGAGGAGAAGGAGCAGGAGGAGGAGAAGGAACAGGAGGAGGAGAAGGAGCATGAAGTGGAGGAGGAGGTTGAGCAGGACGTGGAGAAGGAGCAGGAGGTGGAGTTGGAGCAGGAGGAGGAGCTTTAGCAGGATGTGGAGAAGGAGCAGGAAGAGGAGAAGGAGCAGGAGGTGGAGAAGGAGCAAGAGCAGGAGGAGAAGAAGTAGCAGGCGGAGGAGGTGGAGAAGCAGCAGTTGGAGAAGGTTGTGGAGGTTTAGAAGGAGCAGGGGGAGGAGGTTGAGCAGGAGGAGGAGATGGAACAGGAGGCGGTTGAGCAGGAGCTGGAGAAGGAGCAGGAGAAGGAGGTGCAGTAGTTGCAGGAGGAGGAGAAGAAGCAGCAGGAGGAGAAGTAGCAGAAGCGGGAGAAGGAGCATGAAGTGGAGAAGGCGCAGGAGGAGGTTGAGCTGGACGTGGAGAAGGAGCAGGAGGTGGAGAATGATGAGGAGGTGGAGAGGGAGCAGGGGTGGAGAACAAGAAGGAGGAGGAGGTTGAGCAGGAGGTGGGGAAGGAGCAGCAGCAGGAGGGTGAGCAACAGCAGGAGGGTGAGATGGAGGAGCTGAAGGAGCAGGAGGAGGAGGTGGAGAAGGCTCAAGATGTGGAGAAGGAGCAGGAGGCGGAGAAGGAGCAGGAGGAGGAGCAGGAGGAGGAGGAGGAGTAGGAGCAGGCGGAGGAGAAGGAGCAGGAGGTGGAGAAGTCGCAAGATGAGGAGAAGGAGCAGGAGGCGGAGAAGGAGCATGAGAAGAAGAAGGAGCAGGAGGAGGAGCAGGAGCAGGAGGAGGAGAAGGAGCAGGAGGAGGAGAAGGATCACGAGTGAAGAAGGAGCAGGTGAAGAAGAAGGAGCAGGAGCGTGTGGAGGAGCAGGAGGGGGAGAAGGAGCAGGAGTTGGACAAGGAACAGGAGGTGGAGTAGGAGCAGGTGGTGGAGACGGAGCAGGAGCTGGAGATGGAGCAGGAATTGAGAAGGAGCAGGAGGAGTAGAAGGAGCAGGTGGAGAAGAAAGAGCAGGGGAAGGAGAAAGAGCAGGAGAAGGAGAAAGAGAAGGAGGTGGAGAAGCAGCAGGAGGAGGAGGAGGAGTAGGAGCAGGAGGAGGAGAAGGAGCAGGAGGTGGAGAAGGAGCAGGAGGTGGAGAAGGAGCAGGAGGGAGACAAGGAGCGGTAGGTGGATATGGAGCAGGAGGAGGAGAAGGAGGTGAAGATGGAGCAGGCGTGGTGAATGAGCAGGAGTGAAGAAGGATCAGGAGGTGGAGAAGGAGCAGGAGGAGGAGAAGGAGCAGGAGGTGGAGAAGGAGCAGGAGGTGGAGAAGGAGCAGGAGGGCGAGAAGAAGCAGGAGGGCGAGAAGAAGCAGGAGGGCGAGAAGGCGCAAGAGGGCGAGAAGGAGCAGGACGGCGAGAAGGAGCAGGAGGGCGAGAAAAAGCAGGAGGTGGACAAGGAGCAGGAGGTGGAAATGGAGCAGGAGGTGGACAAGGAGCAGGAGGTGGGCAAGAATCAGAAGGTGGACAAGGAGCAGGAGGAGGAGAAGGAGGTTGAGGAGGAGAAGGAGGTGGAGAAGGAGCAGGAGGAGGAGATGGAACAGGAGGAGGAGAAGGAGCATGAAGTGGAGAAGGAGCAGGAGGAGGAGGTTGAGCAGGACGTGGAGAAGGAGCAGGAGGTGAAGAAGGATCAGGAGCAGGAGAAGAAGAAGAAGCAGGAGGAGGAGCAAGAGGAGAAGGAGCAGGAGGTGGGGAAGGCGCAAGATGAGGAGAAGGAGCAGGAGGCGGAGACGGAGCAGGAGGGAGACAAGGATCGGGAGTTGCAGCGGAATGACGAGAAGCAGAAGATGGAGCAGGAGGTGGTGAATGAGCAGGAGTGGAGAAGGAGCAAAAGGGCGAGATGAAGCAGGAGGGCGAGAAGAAGCAGGAGTGCGAGAAGGAGCAGGAGGGCGAGAAGAAGCGGGAGGGCTAAAAGAAGCAGGAGGTGGACAAGGAGCAGTAGGTGTACAAGGATCAGGATGTGGACAAGGAGCAGGAGGTGGACAAGAAGCAGGAGGAGGAGAAGGAGGTGGAGCAGGAGAAGGAGGTGGAGAAGGAGAAGGAACAGAAGGTGGAGAGGAACCAATAGGTGGAGAAGGAGCAGGAGGCGGAGATGGACCAGGAGGGGGAGTAGGAGAATGAGTTGGAGAAGAAGCAGGAGGAGGAGCAGGAGGTGGAGAAGGAACAGGAGTGAAGAAGGAGAAGGAGATGAAGAAGGAGCAGGAGGAGGAGTAGGAGCAGGTGGAGGAGCTTTAGCAGGATGTGGAGAAGGAGCAGGAAGAGGAGAAGGAGCAGGAGGTGGAGAAGGAGCAGGGGGAGGAGAAGGAGCAGGAGGTGGAGAAGGAGCAGGGGGAGGAGAAGGAGCAGGAGGAGGAGTTGGAGCAGGAGGAGGAGCTTTAGCAGGATGTGGAGAAGGAGCAGGAAGAGGAGAAGGAGCAGGAGGTGGAGAAGGAGCAAGAGCAGGAGGAGAAGAAGTAGCAGGCGGAGCAGGTGGAGAAGCAGCAGTTGGAGAAGGTTGTGGAGGTGTAGAAGGAGCAGGGGGAGGAGGTTGAGCAGGAGGAGGAGATGGAACAGGAGGCGGTTGAGCAGGAGCTGGAGAAGGAGCAGGAGAAGGAGGTGGAGAAGTTGCAGCAGGAGGAGAAGAAGCAGCAGGAGGAGAAGTAGCAGAAGCGGGAGAAGGAGCAGGAGGAGGAGGTTGAGCAGGACGTGGAGAAGGATCAGGAGGTGGAGAAGGAGCAGGAGGGAGACAAGGAGCGGGAGGTGGATACGGAGCAGGTGGAGAAGGAGGAGGAGAAGGAGCATGAGGTGGTGAATGAGCAGGAGTGAAGAAGGAGCAGGAGGGCGAGAAGGAGCAGGATGGCGAGGAGAAGCACGAGGGCGAGAAGGCGCATGAGGGCGAGAAGGAACAGGAGGGCGAGAAGGAGCAGGAGGGCGAGAAGAAGCAGGAGGTGGACAAGGAGCAGGAGGTGGACATGGAGCAGGAGGTGGACAAGGAGCAGGAGGTGGGCAAGAATCATAATGTGGACAAGGAGTAGGAGGTGGACAAGGAGCAGGAGGTGGACAAGGAGCAGGAGGAGGACAAGGAGCAGGAGGTGGACACGGAGCAGGAGGTTGAAAAGGAGCAGGAAGTAGACAAGGAGCAGGAGGTGGACAAGGAGCAGGAGTAGGAGAAGGATGTGGAGGAGGAGAAGTAGGTGGAGAAGGAGCAGGAGGAGGAGAAGGAACAGAGGGTGGAGAAGAAGCAATAGGCGGAAAAGGAGCAGGAGGCGGAGAAGGACCAGGAGGGGGAGTAGGAGAAGGAGTTGGAGAAGAAGAAGGACGGGGAGCAGGAGCAGGAGGAGAAGAAGGAGCAGGAGGTGTGAAGGAGCAGGAGGTGGAGAAGGAGCAGGAGCAGGAGAAGGAGCCGGAGGAGGAGAAGGAGCATGAGGAGGACAAGGATCAGGAGTGGAGAAGGAGCAGGAGAAGTAGAAGGATAAGGAGGAGGAGTAGGAGCAGGAGGAGGAGACGGAGCAGGAGGTGGAGCTGGAGCAGGAGTGGAGAAGGAGCAGCAGAAGAAGAAGGAGTCGGAGCAGGAGCAGAAGCAGGAGGAGAAGTAGTAGCAGGAGGAGGAGAAGGGGCAGGAGGTGGAGAAGGCACAAGATGAGGAGAAGGAGCAGGAGGTGGAGAAGGAGCAGGAGGTGGAGAAGGCACAAGATGAGGAGAAGGAGCAGGAGGTGGAGAGGAGCAGGAGGTGGAGAAGGAGCAGGAGGTGGACAAGAATCAGGAGGTGGACACGGAGCAGGAGGTGGACACGGAGCAGGATGTGGACAAGGAGCACGAGGTGCACAAGGAGCAGTAGGTGGACAAGGAGCAGGAGGTGGACAAGGAGCAGGAGTTGGAGAAGGAGGTGGACAAGGAGCAGGAGTAGGAGAAGGATCGGGAGGTGTTCAAGGAGCAGAAGGAGGAGAAGGATGTGGAGGAGGAGAAGTAGGTGGAGAAGGAGCAGGAGGAGGAGAAGGAACAGAGGGTGGAGAAGAAGCAATAGGTGGAAAAGGAGCAGGAGGCGGAGAAGGACCAGGAGGGGGAGTAGGAGAAGGAGTTGGGGAAGAAGCAGGACGGGGAGCAGGAGCAGGAGGAGAAGAAGGAGCAGGAGGTGGAGAAGGAGCAGGAGGTGGAGAAGGAGCAGGAGCAGGAGAAGGAGCCGGAGGAGGAGAAGGAGCAGGAGGAGGAGAAGAATCAGGAGTGGAGAAGGAGCAGGAGAAGTAGAAGGATAAGGAGGAGGAGTAGGAGCAGGAGGAGGAGACGGAGCAGGAGGTGGAGCTGGAGCAGGAGTGGAGAAGGAGCAGCAGAACAAGAAGGAGTCGGAGCAGGAGCAGTAGCAGGAGGAGAAGTAGGAGCAGGAGGAGGAGAAGGGGCAGGAGGTGGAGAAGGCACAAGATGAGGAGAAGGAGCAGGAGGTGGAGAGGAGCAGGAGGTGGAGAAGGAGCAGGAGGTGGACAAGTATCAGGAGGTGGACAAGAATCAGGAGGTGGACACGGAGCAGGAGGTGGACACGGAGCAGGATGTGGACAAGGAGCACGAGGTGCACAAGGAGCAGTAGGTGGACAAGGAGCAGGAGGTGGACAAGGATCAGGAGTTGGAGAAGGAGGTGGAGGAGGAGAAGGAGGTGGAGAAGGAGCAGGAGGCGGAGAAGGGCCAGGAGGAGGAGTAGGAGAAGGAGTTGGAGAAGAAGCAGGAGGAGGAGCAGGAGCAGGAGGAGAAGATGTAGCAGGAGGTGGAGAGGAGCAGGAGGTGGAGAAGGAGCAGGAGGTGGACAAGAATCAGGAGGTGGACACGGAGCAGGAGGTGGACACGGAGCAGGATGTGGACAAGGAGCACGAGGTGCACAAGGAGCAGTAGGTGGACAAGGAGCAGGAGGTGGACAAGGAGCAGGAGTTGGAGAAGGAGGTGGACAAGGAGCAGGAGTAGGAGAAGGATCGGGAGGTGTTCAAGGAGCAGAAGGAGGAGAAGGATGTGGAGGAGGAGAAGTAGGTGGAGAAGGAGCAGGAGGAGGAGAAGGAACAGAGGGTGGAGAAGAAGCAATAGGTGGAAAAGGAGCAGGAGGCGGAGAAGGACCAGGAGGGGGAGTAGGAGAAGGAGTTGGGGAAGAAGCAGGACGGGGAGCAGGAGCAGGAGGAGAAGAAGGAGCAGGAGGTGGAGAAGGAGCAGGAGGTGGAGAAGGAGCAGGAGCAGGAGAAGGAGCCGGAGGAGGAGAAGGAGCGGGAGGAGGAGAAGAATCAGGAGTGGAGAAGGAGCAGGAGAAGTAGAAGGATAAGGAGGAGGAGTAGGAGCAGGAGGAGGAGACGGAGCAGGAGGTGGAGCTGGAGCAGGAGTGGAGAAGGAGCAGCAGAACAAGAAGGAGTCGGAGCAGGAGCAGTAGCAGGAGGAGAAGTAGGAGCAGGAGGAGGAGAAGGGGCAGGAGGTGGAGAAGGCACAAGATGAGGAGAAGGAGCAGGAGGTGGAGAGGAGCAGGAGGTGGAGAAGGAGCAGGAGGTGGACAAGTATCAGGAGGTGGACAAGAATCAGGAGGTGGACACGGAGCAGGAGGTGGACACGGAGCAGGATGTGGACAAGGAGCACGAGGTGCACAAGGAGCAGTAGGTGGACAAGGAGCAGGAGGTGGAGAAGGGCCAGGAGGAGGAGTAGGAGAAGGAGTTGGAGAAGAAGCAGGAGGAGGAGCAGGAGCAGGAGGAGAAGATGTAGCAGGAGGTGGAGAAGGAGCAGGAGGAGGAGAAGGAGCAACAGGTGTAGAAGGAGCAGTAGGAGGAGAAGGAGCTGGAGGAGGAGAAGGAGCAGGAGGAGGAGAAGGAGCAGGAGGGAGAAGGAGCAGGAGGGAGAAGGAGCAGGAGAAGAAGATGGAGCAGGAAGAGGAGAAGGAGCAGGAGGGAGAAGGAGCAGGAGGGAGAAGGAGCAGGAGAAGAAGATGGAGCAGGAAGAGGAGTAGGAGCAGGAGGAGGAGAAGGAGGTGGAGGAGGAGAAGGAGGTGGAGAAGGAGCAGGAGGCGGAGAAGGGCCAGGAGGAGGAGTAGGAGAAGGAGTTGGAGAAGAAGCAGGAGGAGGAGCAGGAGCAGGAGGAGAAGATGTAGCAGGAGGTGGAGAAGGAGCAGGAGGAGGAGAAGGAGCAACAGGTGTAGAAGGAGCAGTAGGAGGAGAAGGAGCTGGAGGAGGAGAAGGAGCAGGAGGAGGAGAAGGAGCAGGAGGGAGAAGGAGCAGGAGGGAGAAGGAGCAGGAGAAGAAGATGGAGCAGGAAGAGGAGTAGGAGCAGGAGGAGGAGATGGAGCAGCAGGTGGTGAAGGAGCAGGAGGTGGAGAAGGAGCAGGATATGGAGCTGGAGCAGGAGTGGAGAAGGAGCAGCAGAAGAAGAAGGAGTCGGAGCAGGAGCAGAAGCAGGAGGAGAAGCAGGATCAGGAGGAGAAGAAGGGGCAGTAGGTGGAAAAGGCACAGGATGAGGAGAAGGAGCAGGAGGTGGAGAGGAGCAGGAGGTGGAGAAGCAGCAGGAGGGAGACAAGGAGCAGGAGAAGGAGCAGCAGGTGGAGTAGGAGAAGGAGGGCGAGAAGGAGCGGGAGGGCGAGAATTAACCGGAGGTGGACAAGGATAAGGAAGTGGACAAGGAGCAGGAGGTGGACAAGAATCAGGAGGTGGACAAGAATCAGGAGGTGGACACGGAGCAGGAGGTGGACACGGAGCAGAATGTGGACAAGGAGCAGGAGGTGCACAAGGAGCAGTAGGTGGACAAGGAGCAGGAGGTGGACAAGGAGCAGGAGTTGGAGAAGGAGGTGGAGGAGGAGAAGGAGGTGGAGAAGGAGCAGGAGGCGGAGAAGGGCCAGGAGGAGAAGATGTAGAAGGAGGTGGAGAAGGAGCAGGAGGAGGAGAAGGAGCAACAGGTGTAGAAGGAGCAGTAGGAGGAGAAGGAGCAGGAGGAGGAGAAGGAGCAGGAGGAGGAGAAGGAGCAGGAGGAGGAGAAGGAGCAGGAGGGAGAAGGAGCAGGAGAAGAAGATGGAGCAGTAGGTGGAGAAGGAGCAGGAGGTGGAGAAGGAGCAGGAGGGGGAGAGGGAGCATGAGAAGAAGAAGGAGCAGGAGGAGGAGCAGGAGCAGGAGGAGGAGCTAGAGCAGGTGGAGGAGAAGGAGCAGGAGGTGGAGAAGGCGCAAGATGAGGAGCAGGAGCAGGAGGCGGAGAAGAAGAAGTAGGAGGTGGAGAAGGAGCAGGAGGTGGAGAAGGAGCAGGAGGGCGAGAAGGAGCCGGAGGGCGAGAAGAAGCAGGAGAGCGAGAAGGAAAATGAGGGCGAGAACGAGCAGGATGTGGACAAGGAGCAGGAGGTGGACACGGAGCTGGTGGTTGACAAGGAGCAGGAGGTGGACAAGGAGGAGGAGGTGGACAAGGAGCAGGAGTAGGAGAAGGAGCAGGAGGTGGTCAAGGAGCAGAAGGAGGAGAAGGAGGTGGAGGAGCAGAAGGAGGTGGAGAAGGGGCAGGAGGAGGGGAAGGAACAGGAGGTTGAGAAGAAGCAATCGGTGGAGAAGGAGCAGGAGGTGGAGAAGGAGCATGAGAAGAAGAAGTAGCAGGAGGAGGAGCAGGAGCAGGAGGAGGAGCAGGAGGAGGAGAAGGAGCAGGAGGTGGAGAAGGCGCAAGATGAGGAGCAGGAGCAGGAGGCAGAGAAGAAGAAGGAGGAGGTGGAGAAGGAGCAGGAGCTGGAGAAGGAGCAGGAGGGAGACAATGAGCAGGAGCAGCAGAAGGAGGAGAAGAAGGAGCAGAGATGGTGAATGAGCAGTAGTGGACACGGAGCAGCAGGTGGAGAAGGAGCAGGAGGTGGAGAAGGAGCAGGAGGGCGAGAAGGATCAGGAGGGAGAGAAGAATCAGGAGAGCAAGTCGGAGCAGGAGGGCGAGAAGCAGCAGGAGGGCGAGAAGGAACAGGAGGGCGAGAAGTAGCAGGAGGTGGACAAGGAGCAGGAGGTGGACAAGGAGCAGGAGGTGGACAAGGAGCAGGAGTAGGAGAAGGAGAAGGAGCAGGAGGTAGTCAAGGAGCAGAAGGAGGAGAAGGAGGTGGAGGATCAGAAGGAGGTGGAGAAGGGGCAGGAGGAGGGGAAGGAACAGAAGGTTGAGAAGAAGCAATAGGTGGAGAAGGAGCAGGAGGCGGAGAAGGACCAGGAGGGGGAGTAGGAGATGGAGTTGGAGAAGAAGCAGGAGGAGGAGCAGGAGCAGGAGGAGAAGAATGAGCAGGAGGTGGAGAAGGAGCAGGACGTGGAGATGGAGCAGGAGTAGGAGAAGGAGCGGGAGGAGGAGAAGGAGCAGGAGGTGGAGAAGGATCAGGAGTGGAAAAGGAGCAGATGAAGTAGAAGGAATAGGTGGAAGAGTAGGAGCAGGATGAGGAGAAGGAGCAGGAGGTGGAGATGGAGGAGGAGTGGAGAAGGAGCAGCAGCAGAAGAAGGAGCAGGAGCAGGAGCAGAAGCAGGAGGAGAAGTAGTAGCAGAAGGAGGAGAAGGGGCAGGAGGTGGAGAAGGCGCAAGATGAGGAGAAGGAGCAGGAGGTGGAGAAGGAGCAGGAGGTGGAGATGGAGCAGGAGGTGGAGATGGAGCAGGAGGGAGACAAGGAGCAGGAGGAGGAGAAGGAGGAGAAGAAGGAGCAGGAGGTGGTGAATGAGCAGGAGTGGAGAAGGAGCAGCAGATGGAGAAGGAGCAGGAGGTGGAGAAGGAGCAGGAGGGCGGGAAGAAGTAGGAAGGCGAGAAGAAGCAGGAGGGCGAGAAGGAGCAGGAAGGCGAGAAGGAGCAGAAGGGCGAGAAGTAGCGGGAGGGCGAGAATCAGCAGGCGGTGGACAAGGATAAGGAGGTGGACAAGGAGCAGGAGGTGGACAAGAATCAGGAGATGGACAAGAATCAGGAGGTGGACACGGAGCAAGAGATGAACACTGAGCAGGAGGTTGACAAGGAGCAGGAGTAGAAGAAGGAGCGGGAGGTGTTCAAGGAGCAGAAGGAGGAGAAGGATGTGGAGGAGGAGAAGTAGGTGGAGAAGGAGCAGGAGATGGAGCTGGAGCAGGAGTGGAGAAGGAGCAGCAGAAGAAGAAGGAGTCGGAGCAGGAGCAGAAGCAGGAGGAGAAGCAGGATCAGGAGGAGGAGAAGGGGCAGGAGGTGGAAAAGGCACAAGATGAGGAGAAGGAGCAGGAGGTGGAGAGGAGCAGGAGGTGGAGAAGGAGAAGGAGGTGGAGAAAGAGTAGGAGGGCGAGAAGGAGCGGGAGGGCGAGAATTAACCGTAGGTGGACAAGGATAAGGAAGTGGACAAGGAGCAGGAGGTGGACAAGAATCAGGAGGTGGACAAGAATCAGGAGGGGGACACGGAGCAGGATGTGGACAAGGAGCAGGAGGTGCACAAGGAGCAGTAGGTGGACAAGGAGCAGGAGGTGGACAAGGAGCAGGAGTTGGAGAAGGAGGTGGAGGAGGAGAAGGAGGCGGAGAAGGGCCAGGATGAGGAGTAGGAGAAGGAGTTGGAGAAGAAGCAGGAGAAGGAGCAGGAGCAGGAGGAGAAGATGTAGCAGGAGGTGGAGAAGGAGCAGGAGGAGGAGAAGGAGCAACAGGTGTAGAAGGAGCAGCAGGAGGAGAAGGAGCAGGAGAAGGAGAAGGAGCAGGAGGAGGAGAAGGAGCAGGAGGAGGAGAAGGAGCAGGAGGGAGAAGGAGCAGGAGAAGAAGATGGAGGAGGAAGAGGAGTAGGAGCAGGAGGAGGAGATGGAGCAGGAGGTGGAGAAGGAGCAGGAGGTGGAGAAGGAGCATGAGAAGAAGAAGGAGCAGGAGGAGGAGCAGGAGCAGGAGGAGGAGCAGGAGCAGGAGGAGGAGAAGGAGCAGGAGGTGGAGAAGGCGCAAGATGAGGAGCAGGAGCAGGAGGCAGAGAAGAAGAAGTAGGAGGTGGAGAAGGAGCAGGAGGTGGAGAAGGAGCAGGAGGTGCAGAATGAGCAGGAGGTGGAGAAGGAGCAGGAGGGTGACAAGGAGCAGGAGGAGGAGAAGGAGGAGAAGAAGGAGCAGGAGATGGTGAATGAGCAGTCGTGGACACGGAGCAGCATGTGGAGAAGGAGCAGGAGGTGGAGAAGGAGCAGGAGGGCGAGAAGGAGCCGGAGGGCGAGAAGGAGCCGGAGGGCGAGAAGAAGTAGGAGAGCGAGAAGGAACAGGAGGGCGAGAACGAGCAGGATGTGGACAAGGAGCAGGAGGTGGACACGGAGCTGGAGGTTGACAAGGAGCAGGAGGTGGACAAGGAGCAGGAGGTGGACAAGGAGCAGGAGTAGGAGAAGGAGCAGGAGGTGGTCAAGGAGCAGAAGGAGGAGAAGGAGGTGGAGGAGCAGAAGGAGGTGGAGAAGGGGCAGGAGGAGGGGAAGGAACAGGAGGTTGAGAAGAAGCAATCGGTGGAGAAGGAGCAGGAGGTGGAGAATGAGCATGAGAAGAAGAAGGAGCAGGAGGAGGTGCAGGAGCAGGAGGAGGAGCAGGAGCAGGAGGCAGAGAAAAAGAAGGAGGAGGTGGAGAAGGAGCAGGAGGTGGAGAAGGAGCAGGAGGTGGAGAAGGAGCAGGAGGTGGAGAAGGAGCAGGAGGGAGACAAGGAGCAGGAGCAGGAGAAGGAGGAGAAGAAGGAGCAGAGATGGTGAATGAGCAGTAGTGGACACGGAGCAGCATGTGGAGAAGGAGCAGGAGGTGGAGAAGGAGCAGGAGGGCGAGAAGGATCAGGAGGGCGAGAAGAAGCAGGAGAGCGAGTAGAAGCAGGAGGGCGAGAAGCAGCAGGAGGGCGAGAAGGAACAGGAGGGCGAGAAGGAGCAGGAGGTGGACAAGGAGCAGGAGCTGGACAAGGAGCAGGAGGTGGACAAGGAGCAGGAGGTGGACAAGGAGCAGGAGTAGGAGAAGGAGCAGGAGGTGGTCAAGGAGCAGAAGGAGGAGAAGGAGGTGGAGGAGCAGAAGGAGATGGAGAAGGGGCAGGAGGAGGGGAAGGAACAGAAGGTTGAGAAGAAGCAATAGGTGGAGAAGGAGCAGGAGGCGGAGAAGGACCAGGAGTGGGAGTAGGAGATGGAGTTGGAGAAGAAGCAGGAGGAGGAGCAGGAGCAGGAGGAGAAGAAGGAGCAGGAGGTGGAGAAGGAGCAGGACGTGGAGATGGAGCAGGAGTAGGAGAAGGAGCGGGAGGAGGAGAAGGAGCAGGAGGTGGAGAAGGAACAGGAGTGGAAAAGGAACAGATGAAGTAGAAGGAGCAGGTAGAGGAGTAGGAGCAGGAGGAGGAGAAGGAGCAGGAGGTGGAGATGGAGCAGGAGTGGAGAAGGAGCAGCAGCAGAAGAAGGAGCAGGAGCAGGAGCAGAAGCAGGAGGAGAAGTAGGAGCAGGAGGAGGAGAAGGGGCAGGAGGTGGAGAAGGCGCAAGATGAGGAGAAGGAGCAGGAGGTGGAGAAGGAGCAGGAGGTGGAGATGGAGCAGGAGGTGGAGATGGAGCAGGAGGGAGACAAGGAGCAGGAGGAGGAGAAGGAGGAGAAGAAGGAGCAGGAGGTGGTGAATGAGCAGGAGTGGAGAAGGAGCAGCAGATGGAGAAGGAGCAGGAGGTGGAGAAGGAGCAGGAGGGCGGGAAGAAGTAGGAAGGCGAGAAGAAGCAGGAGGGCGAGAAGGAGCAGGAAGGCGAGAAGGAGCAGAAGGGCGAGAAGTAGCGGGAGGGCGAGAATCAGCAGGCGGTGGACAAGGATAAGGAGGTGGACAAGGAGCAGGAGGTGGACAAGAATCAGGAGATGGACAAGAATCAGGAGGTGGACACGGAGCAAGAGATGAACACTGAGCAGGAGGTTGACAAGGAGCAGGAGTAGAAGAAGGAGCGGGAGGTGTTCAAGGAGCAGAAGGAGGAGAAGGATGTGGAGGAGGAGAAGTAGGTGGAGAAGGAGCAGGAGATGGAGCTGGAGCAGGAGTGGAGAAGGAGCAGCAGAAGAAGAAGGAGTCGGAGCAGGAGCAGAAGCAGGAGGAGAAGCAGGATCAGGAGGAGGAGAAGGGGCAGGAGGTGGAAAAGGCACAAGATGAGGAGAAGGAGCAGGAGGTGGAGAGGAGCAGGAGGTGGAGAAGGAGAAGGAGGTGGAGAAAGAGTAGGAGGGCGAGAAGGAGCGGGAGGGCGAGAATTAACCGTAGGTGGACAAGGATAAGGAAGTGGACAAGGAGCAGGAGGTGGACAAGAATCAGGAGGTGGACAAGAATCAGGAGGGGGACACGGAGCAGGATGTGGACAAGGAGCAGGAGGTGCACAAGGAGCAGTAGGTGGACAAGGAGCAGGAGGTGGACAAGGAGCAGGAGTTGGAGAAGGAGGTGGAGGAGGAGAAGGAGGCGGAGAAGGGCCAGGATGAGGAGTAGGAGAAGGAGTTGGAGAAGAAGCAGGAGAAGGAGCAGGAGCAGGAGGAGAAGATGTAGCAGGAGGTGGAGAAGGAGCAGGAGGAGGAGAAGGAGCAACAGGTGTAGAAGGAGCAGCAGGAGGAGAAGGAGCAGGAGAAGGAGAAGGAGCAGGAGGAGGAGAAGGAGCAGGAGGAGGAGAAGGAGCAGGAGGGAGAAGGAGCAGGAGAAGAAGATGGAGGAGGAAGAGGAGTAGGAGCAGGAGGAGGAGATGGAGCAGGAGGTGGAGAAGGAGCAGGAGGTGGAGAAGGAGCATGAGAAGAAGAAGGAGCAGGAGGAGGAGCAGGAGCAGGAGGAGGAGCAGGAGCAGGAGGAGGAGAAGGAGCAGGAGGTGGAGAAGGCGCAAGATGAGGAGCAGGAGCAGGAGGCAGAGAAGAAGAAGTAGGAGGTGGAGAAGGAGCAGGAGGTGGAGAAGGAGCAGGAGGTGCAGAATGAGCAGGAGGTGGAGAAGGAGCAGGAGGGTGACAAGGAGCAGGAGGAGGAGAAGGAGGAGAAGAAGGAGCAGGAGATGGTGAATGAGCAGTCGTGGACACGGAGCAGCATGTGGAGAAGGAGCAGGAGGTGGAGAAGGAGCAGGAGGGCGAGAAGGAGCCGGAGGGCGAGAAGGAGCCGGAGGGCGAGAAGAAGTAGGAGAGCGAGAAGGAACAGGAGGGCGAGAACGAGCAGGATGTGGACAAGGAGCAGGAGGTGGACACGGAGCTGGAGGTTGACAAGGAGCAGGAGGTGGACAAGGAGCAGAAGGTGGACAAGGAGCAGGAGTAGGAGAAGGAGCAGGAGGTGGTCAAGGAGCAGAAGGAGGAGAAGGAGGTGGAGGAGCAGAAGGAGGTGGAGAAGGGGCAGGAGGAGGGGAACGAACAGGAGGTTGAGAAGAAGCAATCGGTGGAGAAGGAGCAGGAGGTGGAGAATGAGCATGAGAAGAAGAAGGAGCAGGAGGAGGAGCAGGAGCAGGAGGAGGAGCAGGAGCAGGAGGCAGAGAAAAAGAAGGAGGAGGTGGAGAAGGAGCAGGAGGTGGAGAAGGAGCAGGAGGTGGAGAAGGAGCAGGAGGTGGAGAAGGAGCAGGAGGGAGACAAGGAGCAGGAGCAGGAGAAGGAGGAGAAGAAGGAGCAGAGATGGTGAATGAGCAGTAGTGGACACGGAGCAGCATGTGGAGAAGGAGCAGGAGGTGGAGAAGGAGCAGGAGGGCGAGAAGGATCAGGAGGGCGAGAAGAAGCAGGAGAGCGAGTAGAAGCAGGAGGGCGAGAAGCAGCAGGAGGGCGAGAAGGAACAGGAGGGCGAGAAGGAGCAGGAGGTGGACAAGGAGCAGGAGCTGGACAAGGAGCAGGAGGTGGACAAGGAGCAGGAGGTGGACAAGGAGCAGGAGTAGGAGAAGGAGCAGGAGGTGGTCAAGGAGCAGAAGGAGGAGAAGGAGGTGGAGGAGCAGAAGGAGATGGAGAAGGGGCAGGAGGAGGGGAAGGAACAGAAGGTTGAGAAGAAGCAATAGGTGGAGAAGGAGCAGGAGGCGGAGAAGGACCAGGAGTGGGAGTAGGAGATGGAGTTGGAGAAGAAGCAGGAGGAGGAGCAGGAGCAGGAGGAGAAGAAGGAGCAGGAGGTGGAGAAGGAGCAGGACGTGGAGATGGAGCAGGAGTAGGAGAAGGAGCGGGAGGAGGAGAAGGAGCAGGAGGTGGAGAAGGAACAGGAGTGGAAAAGGAACAGATGAAGTAGAAGGAGCAGGTAGAGGAGTAGGAGCAGGAGGAGGAGAAGGAGCAGGAGGTGGAGATGGAGCAGGAGTGGAGAAGGAGCAGCAGCAGAAGAAGGAGCAGGAGCAGGAGCAGAAGCAGGAGGAGAAGTAGGAGCAGGAGGAGGAGAAGGGGCAGGAGGTGGAGAAGGCGCAAGATGAGGAGAAGGAGCAGGAGGTGGAGAAGGAGCAGGAGGTGGAGATGGAGCAGGAGGTGGAGATGGAGCAGGAGGAAGACAAGGAGCAGGAGGAAGAGAAGGAGGAGAAGAAGGAGCAGGAGGTGGTGAATGAGCAGGAGTGGAGAAGGAGCAGCAGATGGAGAAGGAGCAGGAGGTGGAGAAGGAGCAGGAGGGCGGGAAGAAGCAGAAAGGCGAGAAGAAGCAGGAGGGCGAGAAGGAGCAGGAAGGCGAGAAGGAGCAGAAGGGCGAGAAGTAGCGGGAGGGCGAGAATTAGCAGGCGGTGGACAAGGATAAGGAGGTGGACAAGGAGCAGGAGGTGGACAAGAATCAGGAGATGGACAAGAATCAGGAGGTGGACACGGAGCAAGAGATGAACACTGAGCAGGAGGTTGACAAGGAGCAGGAGGTGGACAAGGCGCAGGAGGTGGACAAGGAGAAGGAGGTGGACAAGGAGCAGGAGGTGGACAAGGAGCAGGAGGAGGAGAAGGAGGTGGAGGAGTAGATGGAGGTGGAGAAGGAGCAGCAGGAGGAGAAGGACCAGGAGGTGGAGAAGAAGCAATACGTGGAGAAGGAGCAGGAGGTGGAGAAGGACCAGGAGGAGGAGTAGGAGAAGGAGTTGGAGAAGAAGCAGGAGGAGGAGCAGGAGCAGGAGGAGAAGAAGGAGCAGGAGGTTTCAGATGGAGCAGGAGGTGGAGATGGAGCAGGAGGAGGAGATGGAGCAGGACGTTGAGAAGGAGCAGCAGGAGGAGAAGGAGCAGGAGGAAGAGAAGGAGCAGGAGGGAGAAGGAGCAGGTGAAGAAGAAGGAGCAGGAAGATGAGTAGGAGCAGAAGGGGGAGAAGGAGCAGGATCTGGAGAAGGAGCAGGAGGTGCAAAAGCAGCAGGAGGTGGAGAAGGAGCAGGAGGAGGAGAAGGAGCAGGAGGTGGAGAAGGAGCAGGAGGTGGACAAGGAGCAGGAGTAGGAGAAGGAGAAGGAGCAGGAGGTAGTCAAGGAGCAGAAGGAGGAGAAGGAGGTGGAGGATCAGAAGGAGGTGGAGAAGGGGCAGGAGGAGGGGAAGGAACAGAAGGTTGAGAAGAAGCAATAGGTGGAGAAGGAGCAGGAGGCGGAGAAGGACCAGGAGGGGGAGTAGGAGATGGAGTTGGAGAAGAAGCAGGAGGAGGAGCAGGAGCAGGAGGAGAAGAATGAGCAGGAGGTGGAGAAGGAGCAGGACGTGGAGATGGAGCAGGAGTAGGAGAAGGAGCGGGAGGAGGAGAAGGAGCAGGAGGTGGAGAAGGATCAGGAGTGGAAAAGGAGCAGATGAAGTAGAAGGAATAGGTGGAAGAGTAGGAGCAGGATGAGGAGAAGGAGCAGGAGGTGGAGATGGAGGAGGAGTGGAGAAGGAGCAGCAGCAGAAGAAGGAGCAGGAGCAGGAGCAGAAGCAGGAGGAGAAGTAGTAGCAGGAGGAGGAGAAGGGGCAGGAGGTGGAGAAGGCGCAAGATGAGGAGAAGGAGCAGGAGGTGGAGAAGGAGCAGGAGGTGGAGATGGAGCAGGAGGTGGAGAAGGAGGAGAAGAAGGAGCAGGAGGTGGTGAATGAGCAGGAGTGGAGAAGGAGCAGCAGATGGAGAAGGAGCAGGAGGTGGAGAAGGAGCAGGAGGGCGGGAAGAAGTAGGAAGGCGAGAAGAAGCAGAAGGGCGAGAAGTAGCGGGAGGGCGAGAATCAGCAGGCGGTGGACAAGGATAAGGAGGTGGACAAGGAGCAGGAGGTGGACAAGAATCAGGAGATGGACAAGAATCAGGAGGTGGACACGGAGCAAGAGATGAACACTGAGCAGGAGGTTGACAAGGAGCAGGAGTAGAAGAAGGAGCGGGAGGTGTTCAAGGAGCAGAAGGAGGAGAAGGATGTGGAGGAGGAGAAGTAGGTGGAGAAGGAGCAGGAGATGGAGCTGGAGCAGGAGTGGAGAAGGAGCAGCAGAAGAAGAAGGAGTCGGAGCAGGAGCAGAAGCAGGAGGAGAAGCAGGATCAGGAGGAGGAGAAGGGGCAGGAGGTGGAAAAGGCACAAGATGAGGAGAAGGAGCAGGAGGTGGAGAGGAGCAGGAGGTGGAGAAGGAGAAGGAGGTGGAGAAAGAGTAGGAGGGCGAGAAGGAGCGGGAGGGCGAGAATTAACCGTAGGTGGACAAGTATAAGGAAGTGGACAAGGAGCAGGAGGTGGACAAGAATCAGGAGGTGGACAAGAATCAGGAGGGGGACACGGAGCAGGATGTGGACAAGGAGCAGGAGGTGCACAAGGAGCAGTAGGTGGACAAGGAGCAGGAGGTGGACAAGGAGCAGGAGTTGGAGAAGGAGGTGGAGGAGGAGAAGGAGGGGGAGAAGGGCCAGGATGAGGAGTAGGAGAAGGAGTTGGAGAAGAAGCAGGAGAAGGAGCAGGAGCAGGAGGAGAAGATGTAGCAGGAGGTGGAGAAGGAGCAGGAGGAGGAGAAGGAGCAACAGGTGTAGAAGGAGCAGCAGGAGGAGAAGGAGCAGGAGGAGGAGAAGGAGCAGGAGGAGGAGAAGGAGCAGGAGGAGGAGAATGAGCAGGAGGGAGAAGGAGCAGGAGAAGAAGATGGAGGAGGAAGAGGAGTAGGAGCAGGAGGAGGAGATAGAGCAGGAGGTGGAGAAGGAGCAGGAGGTGGAGAAGGAGCATGAGAAGAAGAAGGAGCAGGAGGAGGAGCAGGAGCAGGAGGAGGAGCAGGAGCAGGAGGAGGAGAAGGAGCAGGAGGTGGAGAAGGCGCAAGATGAGGAGCAGGAGCAGGAGGCAGAGAAGAAGAAGTAGGAGGTGGAGAAGGAGCAGGAGGTGGAGAAGGAGCAGGAGGTGGAGAATGAGCAGGAGGTGGAGAAGGAGCAGGAGGGTGACAAGGAGCAGGAGGAGGAGAAGGAGGAGAAGAAGGAGCAGGAGATGGTGAATGAGCAGTCGTGGACACGGAGCAGCATGTGGAGAAGGAGCAGGAGGTGGAGAAGGAGCAGGAGGGCGAGAAGGAGCCGGAGGGCGAGAAGAAGCAGGAGAGGGAGAAGGAACAGGAGGGCGAGAACGAGCAGGATGTGGACAAGGAGCAGGAGGTGGACACGGAGCTGGAGGTTGACAAGGAGCAGGAGGTGGACAAGGAGCAGGAGGTGGACAAGGAGCAGGAGTAGGAGAAGGAGCAGGAGGTGGTCAAGGAGCAGAAGGAGGAGAAGGAGGTGGAGGAGCAGAAGGAGGTGGAGAAGGGGCAGGAGGAGGGGAAGGAACAGGAGGTTGAGAAGAAGCAATCGGTGGAGAAGGAGCAGGAGGTGGAGAATGAGCATGAGAAGAAGAAGGAGCAGGAGGAGGAGCAGGAGCAGGAGGCAGAGAAGAAGAAGGAGGAGGTGGAGAAGGAGCAGGAGGTGGAGAAGGAGCAGGAGGTGGAGAAGGAGCAGGAGGTGGAGAAGGAGCAGGAGGGAGACAAGGAGCAGGAGCAGGAGAAGGAGGAGAAGAAGGAGCAGAGATGGTGAATGAGCAGTAGTGGACACGGAGCAGCATGTGGAGAAGGAGCAGTAGTGGACACGGAGCAGCATGTGGAGAAGGAGCAGGAGGTGGAGAAGGAGCAGGAGGGCGAGAAGGAGCAGGAGGGCGAGAAGAAGCAGGAGAGCGAGTAGAAGCAGGAGGGCGAGAAGCAGCAGGAGGGCGAGAAGGAACAGGAGGGCGATAAGGAGCAGGAGGTGGACAAGGAGCAGGAGGTGGACAAGGAGCAGGAGGTGGACAAGGAGCAGGATGTGGACAAGGAGCAGGAGTAGGAGAAGGAGCAGGAGGTGGTCAAGGAGCAGAAGGAGGAGAAGGAGGTGGAGCAGCAGAAGGAGGTGGAGAAGGGGCAGGAGGAGGGGAAGGAACAGAAGGTTGAGAAGAAGCAATAGGTGGAGAAGGAGCAGGAGGCGGAGAAGGACCAGGAGGGGGAGTAGGAGATGGAGTTGGAGAAGAAGCAGGAGGAGGAGCAGGAGCAGGAGGAGAAGAAGGAGCAGGAGGAGGAGAAGGATCAGGAGTGGAAAAGGAACAGATGAAGTAGAAGGAGCAGGTAGAGGAGTAGGAGCAGGAGGAGGAGAAGGAGCAGGAGGTGGAGATGGAGCAGGAGTGGAGAAGGAGCAGCAGCAGAAGAAGGAGCAGGAGCAGGAGCAGAAGCAGGAGGAGAAGTAGGAGCAGGAGGAGGAGAAGGGGCAGGAGGTGGAGAAGGCGCAAGATGAGGAGAAGGAGCAGGAGGTGGAGAAGGAGCAGGAGGTGGAGATGGAGCAGGAGGTGGAGATGGAGCAGGAGGGAGACAAGGAGCAGGAGGAAGAGAAGGAGGAGAAGAAGGAGCAGGAGGTGGTGAATGAGCAGGAGTGGAGAAGGAGCAGCAGATGGAGAAGGAGCAGGAGGTGGAGAAGGAGCAGGAAGGCGAGAAGGAGCAGAAGGGCGAGAAGTAGCGGGAGGGCGAGAATTAGCAGGCGGTGGACAAGGATAAGGAGGTGGACAAGGAGCAGGAGGTGGACAAGAATCAGGAGATGGACAAGAATCAGGAGGTGGACACGGAGCAAGAGATGAACACTGAGCAGGAGGTTGACAAGGAGCAGGAGGTGGACAAGGAGCAGGAGGTGGACAAGGAGAAGGAGGTGGACAAGGAGCAGGAGGTGGACAAGGAGCAGGAGGACGAGAAGGAGGTGGAGGAGTAGATGGAGGTGGAGAAGGAGCAGGAGGAGGAGAAGGACCAGGAGGTGGAGAAGAAGCAATACGTGGAGAAGGAGCAGGAGGTGGAGAAGGACCAGGAGGAGGAGTAGGAGCAGGAGGAGAAGAAGGAGCAGGAGGTTTCAGATGGAGCAGGAGGTGGAGAAGGAGCAGGAGGAGGAGATGGAGCAGGACGTTGAGAAGGAGCAGCAGGAGGAGAAGGAGCAGGAGGAGGAGAAGGAGCAGGAGGGAGAAGGAGCAGGTGAAGAAGAAGGAGCAGGAAGAGGAGTAGGAGCAGAAGGGGGAGAAGGAGCAGGATCTGGAGAAGGAGCAGGAGGTGCAAAAGCAGCAGGAGGTGGAGAAGGAGCAGGAGGAGGAGAAGGAGCAGGAGGTGGAGAAGGAGCAGGGGATGGAGAAGGAGCAGGAGGAGGAGAAGGAGCAGGACGTTGAGAAGGAGCAGCAGGAGGAGAAGGAGCAGAAGGGAGAAGGAGCAGGTGAAGAAGAAGGAACAGGAAGAGGAGTAGGAGCAGGAGGTGGAGAAGGAGCAGGATCTGGAGAAGGAGCATGAGGTGCAAAAGGAGCAGGAGGTGGAGAAGGAGCAGGAGGAGGAGAACGAGGAGGAGATGGAGAAGGAGCAGAGGGTGGAGAAGGAGCAGGAGGAGGAGAAGGAACAGGAGGAGGAGAAGGAGCAGGACCTGGAGTTGGAGCAAGAGGAGGAGCTTTAGCAGGAAGTGGAGAAGGAGCAGGAGGAGGAGAATGAGCAGGAAGGGGAGAAGGAGCAGAAGGGATTGAAGGAGCAGGAGATGGCGGAGGAGCAGGAGGAGGAGACGGAGCAGTTGCTGGAGATCGAGCAGTAATTGAGAAGGAGCAGGAGGAGAAGAAGGAGCAGGAGGCGAAGCAGGAGGAGGAGGATTAGGAGCAGGAGGTGGAGAAGAAGCAGGTGGTGGAGAAGGTGCAAGATGAGGAGAAGGGGCAGGAGGAGGAGAAGGAGGAGAAGAATGAGCAGGAGGTGGTGAATGAACAGGAGTGGAGAAGGAGCAGCAGGAGGAGAAGGAGCAGAAGGTGGAGAAGGAGCAGGAGGGATTGAAGGAGCAGGAGATGGCGGAGGAGCAGGAGGAGGAGACGGAGCAGTTGCTGGAGATCGAGCAGGAATTGAGAAGGAGCAGGTGGAGAAGCAGGAGGAGGAGGATTAGGAGCAGGAGGTGGAGAAGAAGCAGGAGGTGGAGAAGGTGCAAGATGAGGAGAAGGAGCAAAAGGTGGAGAAGGAGCAGGAGGTGGAGAAGGAGCTGGAGGGAGACAAGTTGCGGGAGGTTGATTCGGTGCAGGAGGAGGAGAAGGAGGAGACGAAGGAGCAGGAGGTGGTGAATGAACAGAAGTGGAGAAGGAGCAGCAGGTGGAGAAGGAGCAGAAGGTGGAGAAGGAGCAGGAGTGCGAGAAGGAGCATGAGGGCGAGAAGAAGCAGGAGGTGGACAAGGAGCAGGAGGTGGACCTGGAGCAGGAGGTGGATAAGGAGCAGGAGTTGGAGAAGAAGCAGGAGGTGGAGATGGAACAGGAGTGGAGAAGGAGCAGGAGGTGGACAAGGAGCAGGAGGCGGAGAAGAAGCAGGAGGTGGAGATGGAGCCGGAGGTGGAGATGGAGCAGGAGGGAGACAAGGAGCAGGAGGAGGAGAAGTAGGAGAAGAAGTATCAGGAGGTGGAGAAGGAGGAGGAGTTGGAGAAGGAGGTGGAGGATTAGAAGGAGCAGGAGGTGGATAAGGAGCAGGAGTTGGAGAAGAAGCAGGAGGTGGAGATGGAGCCGGAGGTGGAGATGGAGCAGGAGGGAGACATGGAGCAGGGGGAGGAGAAGTAGGAGAAGAAGTATCAGGAGGTGGAGAAGGAGGAGGAGTTGGAGAACGAGTTGGAGGATTAGAAGGAGCAGGAGGAGGAGAAGGAGCAGGAGGAGGAGAAGGATCAGGAGTGGACAAGGAGCAGGAGAAGAAGATGGAACAGGAGGAGGAGTAGGAGCAGGAGGAGAAGCAGCAGGAGGTGGAGAAGGAGCAGGAAGTGGAGACGGAGCAGGTGGCGGTGAAGGAGCATGAGGCGGTGAAGGAGCAGGAGGCGGTGAAAGAGCAGGAGTGTCAGAAGGAGCAGGGGGAAGAGACGGAGCAGGAGAAGGAGAAGGAGAAGGAGCAGGAGGAGGAGAAGGAGCAAGTGGAGGAGAAGGAGCAGGATGAGGAGAAGGAGCAGGATGTGGAGAAGGAGGAGGAGGTAGAGAAGGAGCAGGAGGTGGAGAAGAAGCAGGTGGTGGAGAAGGTGCAAGATGAGGAGAAGGGGCAGGAGGAGGAGAAGGAGGAGAAGAATGAGCAGGAGGTGGTGAATGAACAGGAGTGGAGAAGGAGCAGCAGGAGGAGAAGGAGCAGAAGGTGGAGAAGGAGCAGGAGGGATTGAAGGAGCAGGAGATGGCGGAGGAGCAGGAGGAGGAGACGGAGCAGTTGCTGGAGATCGAGCAGGAATTGAGAAGGAGCAGGTGGAGAAGCAGGAGGAGGAGGATTAGGAGCAGGAGGTGGAGAAGAAGCAGGAGGTGGAGAAGGTGCAAGATGAGGAGAAGGAGCAAAAGGTGGAGAAGGAGCAGGAGGTGGAGAAGGAGCTGGAGGGAGACAAGTTGCGGGAGGTTGATTCGGTGCAGGAGGAGGAGAAGGAGGAGACGAAGGAGCAGGAGGTGGTGAATGAACAGAAGTGGAGAAGGAGCAGCAGGTGGAGAAGGAGCAGAAGGTGGAGAAGGAGCAGGAGTGCGAGAAGGAGCATGAGGGCGAGAAGAAGCAGGAGGTGGACAAGGAGCAGGAGGTGGACCTGGAGCAGGAGGTGGATAAGGAGCAGGAGTTGGAGAAGAAGCAGGAGGTGGAGATGGAACAGGAGTGGAGAAGGAGCAGGAGGTGGACAAGGAGCAGGAGGCGGAGAAGAAGCAGGAGGTGGAGATGGAGCCGGAGGTGGAGATGGAGCAGGAGGGAGACAAGGAGCAGGAGGAGGAGAAGTAGGAGAAGAAGTATCAGGAGGTGGAGAAGGAGGAGGAGTTGGAGAAGGAGGTGGAGGATTAGAAGGAGCAGGAGGTGGATAAGGAGCAGGAGTTGGAGAAGAAGCAGGAGGTGGAGATGGAACAGGAGTGGAGAAGGAGCAGGAGGTGGACAAGGAGCAGGAGGCGGAGAAGAAGCAGGAGGTGGAGATGGAGCCGGAGGTGGAGATGGAGCAGGAGGGAGACATGGAGCAGGGGGAGGAGAAGTAGGAGAAGAAGTATCAGGAGGTGGAGAAGGAGGAGGAGTTGGAGAACGAGTTGGAGGATTAGAAGGAGCAGGATGAGGAGAAGGAGCAGGAGGAGGAGAAGGATCAGGAGTGGACAAGGAGCAGGAGAAGAAGATGGAACAGGAGGAGGAGTAGGAGCAGGAGGAGAAGCAGCAGGAGGTGGAGAAGGAGCAGGAAGTGGAGACGGAGCAGGTGGCGGTGAAGGAGCATGAGGCGGTGAATGAGCAGGAGGCGGTGAAAGAGCAGGAGTGTCAGAAGGAGCAGGGGGAAGAGACGGAGCAGGAGAAGGAGAAGGAGAAGGAGCAGGAGGAGGAGAAGGAGCAAGTGGAGGAGAAGGAGCAGGATGAGGAGAAGGAGCAGGATGTGGAGAAGGAGGAGGAGGTAGAGAAGGAGCAGGAGGTGGAGAAGCAGCAGTAGGTGTAGAAGGAGCAGGAGGTGGAGAAGGAGCAGGAGTTGGAGAAGGAGCAGGAGGTTGAAACTGAGGAGGAGGTGGAGAAAGCGCAGGAGGTGGAGAAGGGGCAGAAGGTGGAGAAGGAGCATGAGGTGGAGAAGGAGGAGCAGGTGCACAAGGAGCAGGAGGTGGAGAAGGAACAGGAGGTGGAGAAGGAGCAGGAGGTGGAGATGGAGCAGGAGGTAGAGCAGGAGGTGGAGAAGTAGCAGGAGGAGGAGAAAGAATGGGGGGGGAGAAGGAGCACGAGGGGGTGGTTGAGCAGAAGGATGAGAAGGAGCAGGATCACGAGAAGGAGCAGGAGTTTGAGAAGGAGCAGGAGGTAGAGAAGGAGGAGGAGAGGGGGAAGGAGCAGGAGGGGGAGAAGGAGCACGAGGGGGAGAGGGAGCAGGAGGGGGAGAAGGAGCAGGAGTTTGAGAAGGAGCAGGAGGTAGAGAAGGAGGAGGAGAGGGGGAAGGAGCAGGAGGGGGAGAAGGAGCACGAGGGGGAGGAGGAGCAGGAGGGGGAGAAGGAGCAGGCGGGGTAGAAGGAGCAGGATGTGGAGAAGGAGCAGGAGTTTGAGAAGGAGCAGGAGGTAGAGAAGGAGGAGGAGAGGGGGAAGGAGCAGGAGGGGGAGAAGGAGCACGAGGGGGAGAAGGAGCAGGAGGGGGAGAAGGAGCAGGAGTTTGAGAAGGAGCAGGAGGTAGAGAAGGAGGAGGAGAGGGGGAAGGAGCAGGAGGGGGAGAAGGAGCACGAGGGGGAGGAGGAGCAGGAGGGGGAGAAGGAGCAGGAGTTGGAGAAGGAGCAGGAAGTGGAGAAGGAGCAGGAGGGGGAGAAGGAGCAGGAAAGGGAGAAGGAGCAGGAAATGGAGAAGGAGCATAAGGGTGAGAAGGAGCAGGAGGGGGAGAAGATGCAGGAGGGGGAGTAGGAGCAGGAGGTGGGGAATGAGCAGGAGGTGGAGAAGGAGCAGGAGGTGGTGAAGCAGCAGGAGGTGGAGAAGTGGCAGAAGGTGGAGAAGGAGCATGAGGTGGAGAAGGATGAGGCGGTGCAGAAGGAGCAGGAGCAGAACATTGAATCATTGGTCAGAACATTGAATCATTGGTCAGAACATTGAATTCATTGGTCAGAACATTGAATGCAGGAGTTGGGATGTCTTGTTGAAGTTGTACAGGGCATTGGTGAGGCCACACTTGGAGTACTGTGTACAGTTCTGGTCACCCTATTATAGAAAGGATATTATTAAACTAGAAAGAGTGCAGAAAAGATTTACTAGGATGCTACCGGGACTTGATGGTTTGACTTACAGGGAGAGGTTAGACAGACTGGGACTTTATTCCCTGGAGAGTAGGAGGTTAAGGGGTGATCTTATAGAAGTCTATAAAATAATGAGGGGCATAGATAAGGTCGATAGTCAAAATCTTTTCCCAAAGGTCGGGGAGTCTATAACGAGGGGGCACAGATTTAAGGTGAGAGGGGAGAGATACAAAAGGATCCAGAGGGGCAATTTTTTCACTCAAAGGGTGGTGAGTGTCTGGAACGAGCTGCCAGAGGCAGTAGTAGAGGCGGGTACAATTTTGTCTTTTAAAAAGCATTTGGACAGTTACATGGGGAAGATGGGTATAGAGGGATATGGGCCAAGTGCAGGCAATTGGGACTAGCTTAGTGGTATAAACTGGGCGACATGGACATGTTGGGCCGAAGGGCCTGTTTCCATGTTGTAACTTCTATGATTCTATGATTCTATGAGGTGGAGAAGGAGCAGGAGGTGGAGAAGGAGCAGGAGGTGGAGATGGAGCAGGAGGTGGAGCAGGAGGTGGAGAAGTAGCGAGAGGAGGAGAAAGAGCAGGACGGGGAGAAGGAGCGGGAGGGGGAGGTTGAGCAGCAGGTGGAGAAAGAGCATGGGGCGGAGAAGGAGCAGGATGGGGAGAAGGAGCAGGAGGTGGAGACGGAGCAGGAGTTTGAGAAGGAGCAGGAGGTAGAGAAGGAGGGGGAGAGGGGGGAGGAGCAGGAGGGGGAGAAGGAGCACGAGGGGGAGAAGGAGCAGGAGGGGGAGAAGGAGCAGGAGTTGGAGAAGGGGCACGAAGTGGAGAAGGAGCAGGATGGGGAGAAGGAGCAGGAAAGGGAGAATGAGCAAAAGGGGGAGAAGGAGCAGGATGGGGAGAAGATGCAGGAGGGGGAGTAGGAGCAGGAGGTGGGGAAGGAGTAGGAGGTGGAGAAGGAGCAGCACGTCGAGAAGGAGCAGGAGGTGGAGAAGCAGCAGGAGGGGAGAAGGAGCAGGAGGTGGAGAAGGAGCAGGAGGTGGAGAAGCAGCAGGAGGGGAGAAGGAGCAGGAGGTGTAGAAGGAGCAGGAGGGAGAGAAGGAGCAGGAGGGAGAGAAGGAGCGTGAGGAGGAGATGGTGCAGGAAGAGCAGAAGGAGGAGGAGGTGTAGAAGAAGCAGGAGGAGGAGGTTGAACAGAAGGACGAGATGGAGCAGGAGCAAGAGAAGGAACACAAGGTGGAGAAGGATCACGAGGAGGAGAAGGAGCAGGAGGTGGAGAATGATCTGGAGGTGGAGGAGGAGCAGGAGGTGGAGTAGGAGCAGGAGGTGGAGTAGGAGCAGGAGGTGGAGAAGGAGCAGGAGGTGGAGATGGAGCAGGAGGTGGAGATGGAGCAGGAGGTGGAGAAGGAGCGGGAGGACTAGAAAGAGAATGAAGAGAAGAAGGAGGAGGAGGTATAGAAAGAGCAGGAGGAGGAGAAGGAGCAGGAGGGAGAGAAGGTGCAGGAGTTGGAGAAAGAGCAGGACGGTGTGAAGGAGCACAAGGGGGAAAAGGAGCAGGTGGAGGAAAAGGAGCAGGAGTAGGAGTAGGAGCATGAGGAGGAGAAGGAGCAGGAGGTGGAGAAGGAGTAGGAGGTGGAGAACGAGCAGCAGGTGGAGAAAGAGCAGGAGGTGGAGAAGCAGCAGGAGGAGGAGAATTAGCAGGAGGTGAAGAAGGAGCAGAAGAAGGAGAAGGAGCAGGAGGAGGAGAAGGAGCAGGAGGAGGAGAAGGAGCAGGAGGTGGAGAAGGAGGAGGAGGTGGAGAAGGAGCAGGAGGTGGAGAAGCAGCAGGAGGAGGAGAATTAGCAGGAGGTGAAGAAGGAGCAGAAGAAGGAGAAGGAGCAGGAGGAGGAGAAGGAGCAGGAGGAGGAGAAGGAGCAGGAGGTGGAGAAGGAGGAGGAGGTGGAGAAGGAGCAGGAGGTGGACAAGGAGCAGAAGAAGGAGAAGGAGCAGGAGGTGGAGAAGGAGCAGGAGGTGGAGAAGGAGGAGGAGGTGGAGAAGGAGGAGGAGGTGGAGAAGGAGCAGGAGGTGGAGAAGGAGCAGGAGGTGGAGAAGGAGGAGGAGGTGGAGAAGGAGCAGGAGGTGGAGAAGGAGCAGGAGGTGTAGAAGGACCTGGAGGTGGAGAAGGATCTGGAGGTGGAGGAGGACCAGGAGGTGGATAAGGAGGAGGAGGTGGAGAAGGAGAAGGAGGTGGAGAAGGAGCAGGAGGTGGAGAAGGAGCAGCAGGTGGAGAAGGAGCAGATGGTGGAGGCGGAGCAGGAGGTGGAGAAGGAGCGGGAGGAGGAGAAAGAGAATGAAGAGAAGAAGGAGGAGGAGGTATAGAAAAAGCAGGAGGAGAAGGTTGAGCGGAAGGACGAGAAGCAGCAGGAGCAAGGGAAGGAGCAGGAGGTGGATAAAAAGCAAGAGGTGGAGAAGGAGCTGGAGGGGGAGAAGGAGCAGGAGATGAAGAAGGTGCAGGAGGTGGAGAAGGAGCAGGAGGTGGACATGGAGCAGGAGTTGAACAAGGAGCAGGAGGTGGCGAAGGAGCAGGAGGTGGACATGGAGCAGGAGTTGAACAAGGAGCAGGAGGTGGAGAAGGATCAAGTGGATCCCTTGAAGAGTATAGAGATTGCCGGAGTAGAGTTAAGAGAGAAATCAGGAGGGCAAAAAGGGGATATGAGATTGCTTTGGCAGATCAGGCAAAGGTGAATCCAAAGAGCTTCTACAAATACATAAAGGGCAAAAGGGTAACTAGGGAGAGAGTAGGGCCTCTTAAGGATCAACAAGGTCATCTATGTGCGGAACCACAAGAGATGGGTGAGATCCTGAATGAATATTTCACATCGGTATTTACGGTTGAGAAAGGCATGGATGTTAGGGAACTTGGGGAAATAAATAGTGATGTCTTGAGGAGTGTACATATTACAGAGAGGGAGGTGCTGGAAGTCTAACGCGCATCAAGGTAGATAAATCTCCGGGACCTGATGAAATGTATCCCAGGACGTTATGGGAGGTTAGGGAGGAAATAGCGGGTCCCCTAGCAGAGATATTTGAATCATCGACAGCTACAGGTGAGGTGCCTGATGATTGGAGGGTAGCAAATGTTATGCCTTTGTTTAAGAAGGGCGGCAGGGAAAAGCCTGGGAACTACAGACCAGTGAGCCTGACATCTGTAGTGGGTAAGTTGTTAGAGGGTATTCTGAGGGACAGGATCTACAGGCATTTGGAGAGGCAGGGACAAATTAGGAACAGTCAGCATGGTTTTGTGAGAGGAAAATCATGTCTCACGAATTTGATTGAGTTTTTTGAAGGGGTAACCAAGAAGATAGATGAGGGCTGTGCAGTAGACGTGGTCTACATGGACTTCAGCAAAGCATTTGACATGGTACCGCATGGTAGGTTGGTACATAAGGTTAAATCTCATGGGATCCAAGGTGAGGTAGCCAATTGGATACAAAATTGGCTTGACGACAGAAGACAGAGGGTGGTTGTAGAGGGTTGTTTTTCAAACTGGATGCCTGTGTCCAGCGGTGTGCCTCAGGGATCGGTGCTGGGTCCGCTGTTATTTGTTATTTATATTAATGATTTGGATGAGAATTTAGGAGGCATGGTTAGTAAGTTTGCAGATGACACCAAGATTGGTGGCATTGTGGACAGTGAAGAAGGTTATCTAGGATTGCAACGGGATCTTGATAAATTGGGCCAGTGGGCCGATGAATGGCAGATGGAGTTTAATTTAGATAAATGTGAGGTGATGCATTTTGGTAGATCGAATCGGGCCAGGACCTACTCCGTTAATGGTAGGGCGTTGGGGAGAGTTATAGAACAAAGAGATCTGGGAGTACAGATTCATAGCTCCTTGAAAGTGGAGTCACAGGTGGATAGGGTGGTGAAGAAGGCATTCAGCATGCTTGGTTTCATTGGTCAGAATATTGAATGCAGGAGTTGGGATGTCTTGTTGAAGTTGTACAGGGCATTGGTGAGGCCACACTTGGAGTACTGTGTACAGTTCTGGTCACCCTATTATAGAAAGGATATTATTAAACTAGAAAGAGTGCAGAAAAGATTTACTAGGATGCTACCGGGACTTGATGGTTTGACTTACAGGGAGAGGTTAGACAGACTGGGACTTTTTTCCCTGGAGAGCAGGAGGTTAAGGGGTGATCTTATCGAAGTCTATAAAATAATGAGGGGCATAGATAAGGTCGATAGTCAAAATCTTTTCCCAAAGGTAGGGGAGTCTATAACGAGGGGGCATAGATTTAAGGTGAGAGGGGAGAGATACAAAAGGGTCCAGAGGGGCAATTTTTTCACTCAAAGGGTGGTGAGTGTCTGGAACGAGCTGCCAGAGGCAGTAGTAGAGGCGGGTACAATTTTGTCTTTTAAAAAGCATTTGGACAGTTACATGGGTAAGATGGGTATGGAGGGATATGGGCCAAGTGCAGGCAATTGGGACTAGCTTAGTGGTAAAAACTGGGCGACATGGACATGTTGGGCCGAAGGGCCTGTTTCCATGTTGTAACTTCTATGATTCTATGATTCTATCAGGAGCAGGAGGTGGAGAAGGAGGAGGAGTTGGAGAAGTAGCAGGAGGTGGTGAAGAAGCAGGAGGTGGAGAAGGAGCAGGAGGTGGAGAAGGAGCAGGTCGGAGAGAAGTCGCAGGAGCTGGATAAGGGGCAGGAGGTGGAAAAGGAGCAGTCGGTGGAGAAGCAGCAGGAGGGAGATAAGACGCAGGGTGTGGATAAGGAGCAGGACGGGGAGAAGGCACAGGAGCTGGATAAGGGGCAGGAGGTGGAAAAGGAGCAGTAGGTGGAGAACAAGCAGGAGGTGGAAGAGGATCAGGACGTGGAGAAGGAGCAGGAGGTGGAGAAGGTGCAGGAAGTGGAGAAGGAACAGGAGGTGGAGAAGTTGCAGGAGGTGGAGGAGGAGCAGGAGGTGGAGGAGGAGAAGGAGGGGGAGAAGGAATTCGAGGAGGAGAAGGAGCAGGTGTTGGAGATTGAGCAGGCGGAGGAGAAGTGGTAGGAGAAGGAAAAGGAGCATGAACAGGAGAAGGAGCAGGAGGTGGAGAAGGAGCAGGAAGTGGAGAAGGAGCAGGAGGCGGTGAAAGAGCAGGAGTGTCTGAAGGAGCAGGGGGAAGAGACGGAGCAGGAGAAGGAGAAGGAGCAGGAGGAGAAGAAGGAGCAAGTGGAGGAGAAGGAGCATGATGAGGAGAAGGAGCAGGAGGTGGAGAAGGAGGAGGAGGTGGAGAAGGAGCAGGAGGTGGAGATGGATCAGGAGCTCGAGCAGGAGGTGGAGAAGTAGCGGGAGGAGGAGAAAGAGCAGGAGGGGGAGAAGGAGCAGGAGTGGGAGGTTGAGCAGAAGGATGAGTAGGAGCAGGATCAAGAGAAGGAGCAGGAGGTGGAGAAAGAGCAGGGGGCGGAGAAGGAGCAGGATGGGGAGAAGGAGCAGGAGGGCGAGAATGAGCAGGATGTGGAGAAGGAGCAGGAGTTTGAGAAGGAGCAGGAGGTGGAGAAGGAGCAGGAGGGGGAGAAGGAGCAGGAAAGGTAGAAGGAGCATAAGGGGTAGAAGGAGCAGGACGGGGAGAAGATGCAGGAGGGGGAGTAGGAGCAGGAGGTGGGGAAGGAGCAGGAGGTGTAGAAGGAGCAGGAGGTGGAGAAGGAGCAGGAGGTGTAGAAGGACCTGGAGGTGGAGAAGGATCTGGAGGTGGAGGAGGACCAGGAGGTGGATAAGGAGGAGGAGGTGGAGAAGGAGAAGGAGGTGGAGAAGGAGCAGGAGGTGGAGAAGGAGCAGCAGGTGGAGAAGGAGCATATGGTGGAGGCGGAGCAGGAGGTGGAGAAGGAGCGGGAGGAGGAGAAAGAGAATGAAGAGGAGAAGGAGGAGTAGGTATGGAAAGAGCAGGAGGAGGAGGTTGAGCGGAAGGACGAGAAGCAGCAGGAGCAAGGGAAGGAGCAGGAGGTGGAGAATAAGCAGGAAGTGGAGAAGGAGCTGGAGGGGGAGAAGGAGCAGGAGGTGGAGAAGAAGCAGGAGATGTAGAAGTTGCAGGAAGTGGAGAAGGAGCAGGAGGTGGACATGGAGCAGGAGTTGAACAAGGATCAGGAGGTGGAGAAGGAGCAGGAGGTGGAGAAGGAGGAGGAGTTGGAGAAGGAGCAGGAGGTGGAAAAAGAGCAGGAGGTGGAGAAGGAGCAGGAGGTGGAGAAGGAGCATGAGGGAGAGAAGGCGCAGGAGTTGGAGAAAGAGCAGGACGGTGTGAAGGAGCACAAGGGGGAAAAGGAGCATGTGGAGGAAAAGGAGCATGAGTAGGAGTAGGAGCAGGAGGAGGAGAAGGAGCAGGAGGTGGAGAAGTAGCAAGTGGTGAAGAAGGAGCAGGTCGGATAGAAGGCGCAGGAGCTGGATAAGGAGCAGGAGGGGGAGAAGGAGCAGTCGGTGGAGAAGGAGCAGGAGGTGGAGAACGAGCAGGAGGTGGAGAAAGAGCAGTCGGTGGAGAAGCAGCAGGAGGAGGAGAATTAGCAGGAGGTGAAGAAGGAGCAGGAGGTGGAGAAGGAGCAGGAGGGAGAGAAGACGCAGGAAGTGGAGAAGGAGCAGGAGGGGGAGAAGGAGCAGGAGGTGGAGAAGGAGGAGGATTTGGAGAAGGAACAGGAGGTGGAGAAGGAGCAGGAGGTGGAGAAGGAGCAGGAGGTGGAGAAGGAGCAGGAGGGGGAGAAGGAGCAGGAGGGAGAGAAGACGCAGGAAGTGGAGAAGGAGCAGGAGGGGGAGAAGGAGTATGAGTGTAGAAGGAGCCGGATGTGGAAAAGGAGCAGGAGGCGGAGAAGCAGGAGGAGGTGGAGAAGGAGCAGGATGGAGAGAAGGCGCAGGAGCTGGAGAAGGAGCAGGAGAAGGAGCAGGAGCTTGAGAAGGAGTACGAGTTGGAGAAGGAGCAGGAGTTAAAGAAGGAGCAGGTGAACCTTTCGGAGCTGGAGAAGGAGAACGATAAAGAGGAGGTTGAGCAGGAGGTGTAGAAGGAGTTGGGAGTGGAGAAGGAACAGGACGGTGTGAAGGAGCAGGTGTGGGAAAATGAGCAGGAGGAGGAGATGGAGCAGGAGTAGGAGCGGGAGCACGAAGAGGAGAAGTAGCAGGAGGTGGAGAAGGACCAGGAGGAGATGGTTGAGCAGAAGGACGAGAAGGAGCTGGAGCAAGAGAAGGAGCATGAGGTGGAGAAGGAGCAGGAGGGGGAGTAGGAGCAGGAGGTGTGGAAGGAGCAGGAGGTGGAGAAGGAGCAGGAGGAGGAGAAGGAGCAGGAGGAGTACAAGGAGCAGGAGGTGCAGAAGGAGCAGGAGGGAGAGAAGGAGCAGGAGGGAGAGAAGGAGCAGGAGGGGGCAAAGGAGCGGGAGGAGGAGAAGGAGTAGGAGGTGTCGAAGAAGCAGGAGGAGGAGGTTGAACAGAAGGACGAGATGGAGCAGGAGCAAGAGAAGGAACAAGAGGTGGAGAAGGAGCAGGAGGAGGAGAAGGAGCAGAAGAAGGAGAAGGAGCAGGCGGAGGAGAAGGAGCAGCAGGAGGAGAAGGAGCAGGAGGTGGAGAAGGAGGAGGAGGTGGAGAAGGAGCAGGAGGTGGAGAAGGAGCAGGCGGTGTAGAAGGATCAGGAGGTGGAAAAGGATCTGGAGGTGGAGGAGGAGCAGGAGGTGGATAAGGAGGAGTCGGTGGAAAAGGAGAAGGAGGTGGAGAAGGAGCAGGAGATGGAGAAGGAGCAGCAGGTGGAGAAGGA
The DNA here is from genome assembly GCF_035084215.1 of Heptranchias perlo. Taxonomy (NCBI): domain Eukaryota; kingdom Metazoa; phylum Chordata; class Chondrichthyes; order Hexanchiformes; family Hexanchidae; genus Heptranchias; species Heptranchias perlo. Next base: position 356,263 of record NW_027139258.1, read on the forward strand.
GCAGAAGGTGGAGACGGAGCAGGAGGTGGAGAAGGAGCGGGAGGAGGAGAAAGAGAATGAAGAGAAGAAGGAGGAGTAGTTATAGAAAGAGCAGGAGTAGGAGGTTGAGCGGAAGGACGAGAAGCAGCAGGAGCAATGCAAGGAGCAGGAGGTGGAGAATAAGCAGGAGGTGGAGAAGGAGCTGGAGGGGGAGAAGGAGCAGGAGGTGGAGAAGGAGCAGGAGATGAAGAAGGTGCAGGAGGTGGAGAAGTAGCAGGAGGTGGAGAAGGAGCAGGAGGTGGAGAAGGAGCAGGAGTTGAACAAGGATCAGGAGGTGGAGAAGGAGCAGGAGGTGGAGAAGGAGCAGGAGGTGGAGAAGGAGCAGGAGGTGGAGAAGGAGCAGGAGTTGAACAAGGATCAGGAGGTGAAGAAGGAGCAGGAAGTGGAGAAGGAGCAGGAGGCAGAGAAGGCGCAGGAGTTGGAGAAAGAGCAGGACGGTGTGAAGGAGCACAAAGGGGAAAAGGAGCAGGTGGAGGAAAAGAAGCAGGATTAGGAGTAGGAGCAGGAGGAGGAGAAGGAGCAGGAGGTGGAGAAGGAGCAAGTGGTGAAGAAGGAGCAGGTCGGAGAGAAGGCGCAGGAGCTGGATAAGGAGCAGGAGGGGGAGAAGGAGCAGGAGGTGGAGAAGCAGCAGGAGGAGGAGAATTAGCAGGAGGTGAAGAAGGAGCAGGAGGTGGAGAAGGAGCAGAAGGGAGAGAAGACGCAGGAAGTGGAGAAGGAGCAGGAGGTGGAGACGGAGTATGAGTGTAGAAGGAGTCGGATGTGGGGAAGGAGCAGAAGGCGGAGAAGCAGGAGGAGGTGGAGAAGGAGCAGGATGGAGAGAAGGCGCAGGAGCTGGAGAAGGAGCAGGAGAAGGAGCAGGAGCTTGAGAAGGAGTAGGAGGTGGAGAAGGAGCAGGAGTTGGAGCAGGAGCAGGAGTTGAAGAAGGAGCAGGTGAACCTTTCGGAGCTGGAGAAGGAGAACGACAAAGAGGAGGTTGAGCAGGAGGTGTAGAAGGAGTAGGGGGTGGAGAAGGAGCAGGAGGGGGCGAAGGAGCAGGAGAGGGAGAAGGAGCAAGAGGTGGAGAAGGAGCAGGAGGTGGAGAAGGAGCAGCATGTCGAGAAGGAGCATGAGGTGGAGAAGGAGCAGAAGGTGGGAGAAGGAGCAGGAGGGAGAGAAGGCGCCGGAGTTGGAGAAGGAGCAGGACGGTGTGAAGGAGCAGATGGGGGAAAATGAGCAGGTGGGGGAGATGTAGCAGGAGTAGGAGCGGGAGCAGGAAGAGGAGAAGTAGCAGGAGATGGAGAAGGACCAGGAGGAGGTGGTTGAGCAAAAGGACGAGAAGGAGCTGGAGCAAGAGAAGGAGCATGAGGTGGAGAAGGAGCAGGAGGTGCAGAAGGAGCAGGAGGTGGAGATGGAGCAGGAGGAGGAGAAGGAGCAGGAAGAGGAGAAGGAGCAGGAGGAGGAGAAGGAACAGGAGGTGGGGAAGGAGCAGGAGGTGGAGAAGGAGCAGGAGATGGAGAAGGAGCAGGAGGTGTTGAAGGAGCATGAGGTGGAGTAAGAGGAGGAGGTGGAGAAGGAGCAGAAGGTGCAGAAGGAGCTGGAGGTGGAGAAGGAAAGGGAGGGAGAGAAGGCGCAGCAGTTGGAGAAGGAGCAGGACGGTGTGAAGGAGCACCAGGGGGAAAAGGAGCATGAGGAGGAGAAGGAGCAGGAAGTGGAGAAGGAGCAAGTGGTGGAGAAGGAGCAGGAGGTGGAGAAGGAGCAGGAGGGGGAGAAGGAGCAGTAGGTGGAGAAGTAGCAGGAGGTGGAGAACGAGCAGGAGGTGGAGAACGAGCAGGATGTTGAGAAAGACCAGGAGGTGGAGAAGCAGCAGGAGGATGAGAAGTAGCAGGTGTTGGAGAAGGAGCAGGAGGTGGAGATGGAGCAGGAGGGCGAGACGTAGCAGGAGGAGGACAAGGAGCATGAGGTGTAGAAGGAGCAGGAGGGAGAGAAGGCGCAGGAGGTTGTGAAGGAGCAGGATTTGAAGAAGGAGCGGCTGAACTTATAGTATCTGGAGAAGGAGAACGAAAAAGATGAGTTGAGCAGGAGGTGCAGAAGGAGTAGGGGCAGGAGGGGGAGAACGAGCAGGAGAGGGTGAAGGAGCAGGAGGGGGTGAAGGAGCAGGAGGTGGAGAAGGAGCAGGACGGGGAGAAGATGCAGGAGGGGGAATGGAACAGGAGGAGGAGAAGGATCAGGAGGAGAGCCAGCAGGAGAAGGAGAAGGAGAAGGAGGTGGAGAAGGTGAAGGAGGAGGAGAAGGAGCAGGAGGTGGAGGTTGAGCAGGAGGAGGAGCAGCAGCAGGAGGAAGTTGAGCAGTTGGAGGAGAAGTCGCAGGAGAATTTTGAGCAGGAGGTGGAAAAGGAGTCGGACGTGGAAAAGCAGCAGGAGGTGGAGAAGGAGCACGAGGTGTAGAAGGAGCAGGAGGTGGAGTTGTGGCAGGAGGAGCAGAAGGAGCAGGAGGTGGAGAAGGAGCAGGAAGAGGAGAACCAGCGGGGGCGTGAGAAGGAGCACGAGCAGGAAAAGTAGCTGGTGGAGAAGAAGGAGCAGGAGGAGGAGAAGGAGCAGAAGGAGTACAAGGAGCAGGATGTGTAGAAGGAGCAGGAGGCGGAGAAGCAGGATGAGGTGGAGAAGGAGCAGGATGGAGAGAAAGCGCAGGAGCTGTAGAAGGAGCAGGAGGAGCAGAAGCTTGAGAAGGAGTAGGAGTTGGAGAAGGAGCAGGAGTTGGAGCAGGAGCAGGTGAACCTTTCGGAGCTGGAGAAGGAGAACGATAAAGAGGAGGTTGAGCAGGAGGTGTAGAAGGAGTCGGGGGTGGAGAAGGAGAAGTGGGGCGAGAAGGAGCAGGAGAGGCAGAAGGAGCAGGAGGGGGAGAAGGAGCAGGAGGGGGAGAAGTAGCAAGAGGGGGAGCAGTGGCAGGAGGGGAGAAGATGCAGGAGGGGGAGAAGGAGCAGGAGGTGGAGAAGGAGCAGGAGGTAGAGAAGGAGCAGGAGGTGGAGAAGGAGCAGCAGGTCGAGAAGGAGCAGGAGGTGGAGAAGGAGCAGAAGGTGGGAGAAGGAGCAGGAGGAGGAGAAGGAACAGGAGGTGGGGAAGGAGCAGGAGGAGGAGAAGGAGCAGGAGATGGAGAAGGAGCAGGAGGTGTTGAAGGAGCAGGAGGTGGAGAAGGAGGAGGAGCTGGAGAAGGAGCAGGGTGGAGAGAAGGAGCACCAGGGGGAAAAGGAGCAGGAGGAGGAGAAGGAGCAGGAGGAGGAGAAGGAGCAGGAGGAGGAGAAGGAACAGGAGGTGGGGAAGGAGCAGGAGTTGGAGAAGGAGCAGGAGATGGAGAAGGAGCTGGAGTTGTTGAAGGAGCAGGAGGTGGAGTAAGAGGAGGAGGTGGAGAAGGAGCAGGAGGTGGAGAAGGAGCTGGAGGTGGAGAAGGAAAGTGAGGGGGAAAAGGCGCAGGAGTTGGAGAAGGAGCAGGACGGTGTGAAGGAGCACCAGGGGGAAAAGGAGCAGGAGGAGGAGAAGGAGGAGGAGGTGGAGAAGGAGCAAGTGGTGGAGAAGGAGCAGGAGGTGGTGAAGGAGCAGGTCGGAGAGAAGGCGCAGGAGCTGGATAAGGAGCAGGATGGGGAGAAGGAGCAGTAGGTGGAGAAATAGCAGGAGGTGGAGAACGAGCAGGAGGTGGAGAACGAGCAGGAGGTGGAGAAAGACCAGGAGGTGGAGCAGCAGCAGGAGGAGGAGAAGTAGCAGGAGGTGGAGATGGAGCAGGAGGGCGAGAAGTAGCAGGAGGAGGACAAGGAGCATGAGGTGTAGAAGGAGCAGGAGGGAGAGAAGGCGCAGGAGGTTGTGAAGGAGTATGAGTGTAGAAGGAGCCGGATGTGGTGAAGAATCAGGAGGCGGAGAAGGAGGAGGAGGTGGAGAAGGAGCAGGATGGAGAGAAGGAGCAGGAGCTGGAGAAGGAGCAGGAGCTTGAGAAGGAGCAGGATTTGAAGAAGGATCGGCTGAACTTATAGGATCTGGAGAAGGAGAACGAAAAAGAGGAGTTTGAGCAGGAGGTGCAGAAGGAGTAGGGTGTGGTGAAGGAGCAGGAGGGGGAGAAGGAGCAGCAGGGGGAGAAGGAGCAGGACGGGGAGAAGGAGCAGGAGGGGGTGACGGAGCAGGACGTGGAGAAGGAGCAGGAGGGGGAGAAGATGCAGGAGGTGGAGAAGGAGCAGGAGGTGGAGTAGGAGCAGGAGGTGGAGAAGGAACAGGAGCTGGAGTAGGATCAGGACGGTGTGAAGGAGCAGGAGTGGGAAATGAAACAGGAGGAGGATAAGGAGCAGGAGGAGAGCCAGCAGGAGAAGGAGAAGGAGCAGGAGGTGGATAAGTTGCAGGACGTGGAGAACGTGAAGGAGGAGGAGCAGCTGCAGGAGGAAGTTGAGCAGTTGGAGGAGAAGTAGCAGGAGAATTTTGAGCAGGAGGTGGAAAAGGAGTAGGACGTGGAAAAGCAGCAGGAGGTGGAGAAGGAGCACGAGGGGGAGAAGGAGCAGGAGGTGGAGAAGGAGCAGGAGAGGGAGAAGGAGCAGGAGGGGGTGAAGGAGCAGGAGGGGGTGAAGGAGCAGGAGGTGGAGAAGGAGCAGGAGGGGGAGAAGGAGCAGGAGGTGGAGAAGGAGCAGGAGGTGGAGAAGGAGCAGTATGTGCAGAAGGAGCAGGACGTGGAGAATGAGCAGATGGTGCAGAAGGAGCAGGATGTGGAGAAGGATCAGGACGGTGTGACGGAGCAGGAGGGGGAAATGGAACAGGAGGAGGAGAAGGAGCAGGAGGAGGAGAGCCAGCAGGAGGAGGAGAAGGAGCAGGAGGTGGAGACGGTGCAGGAGGTGGAGAAGGTGAAGGATGAGGAGAAGGAGCAGCAGGTGGAGGTTGAGCAGGAGGAGGAGCAGCAGTAGGAGGAAGTTGAGCAGTTGGAGGAGAAGTATCAGGAGAATTTAGAGCAGGAGTTGGAAAAGGAGTAGGAGGTGGAGAAGGAGCAGGAGGTGTGGAAGGAGCAGGAGGTGGAGAAGCAGAAAGAGGAGGAGAAGCAGCAGGAAGAGGAGATGCAGCGAGGGCGGGAGAAGCAGCACAAGCAGGAAAATTAGCTGGTGGAGAAGAAGGAGCAGGAGGAGGAGAAGGAGCAGAAGGAGTACAAGGAGCAGGATGTGCAGAAGGAGCAGGAGGGAGAGAAGGCGCAGGAAATGGAGAAGGAGCAGGAGGTGGAGAAGGAACAGGAGGTGGAGAAGGAGCAGGAGGTGGAGAAGCAGAAAGAGGAGGAGAAGCAGCAGGAAGAGGAGATGCAGCGAGGGCGGGAGAAGCAGCACAAGCAGGAAAATTAGCTGGTGGAGAAGAAGGAGCAGGAGGAGGAGAAGGAGCAGAAGGAGTACAAGGAGCAGGATGTGCAGAAGGAGCAGGAGGGAGAGAAGGCGCAGGAGGTGGAGAAGGAGCAGGAGGTGGAGAAGGAGCAGGAGATGGAGGAGGAGGAGAAGGAGGAGGAGAAGGGGGTGGAGAAGGAGCAGGAGGAGGAAAAGGAGCAGGAGGAGGAGAAGGAGCAGGAGGTGGGGAAGGAGCAGGAGGTGGAGGAGGAGAAGGAGGAGGAGAAGGAGGTGGAGGAGGAGAAGGAGCAGGAGGAGGAGAAGGAGCAGGACTGGAGAAGGACCAGGAGATCATGAAGAAGCAGGAAGTGTAGTAGGAGCAGGAGAAGGAGAAGGAGCAGGAGGCGGAGAATGACCAGGACGGGGAGTAGGAGAAGGAGTTGGAGCAGAAGCAGGAGGAGGAGCAGGAGCAGGAGTAGAAGAAGGAGCAGGACGTGGAGAATTAGCAGGAGGTGGGGAAGGAGCAGGAGGCGGAGAATGAACAGGAGGGGGAGTAGGAGAAGGAGTTGGAGCAGAAGCAGGAGGAGGAGCAGGAGCAGGAGGAGGACAAGGAGCAGGAGGTGGAGACGGAACAGGAGGAGGAGAAGGAGCAGGAGGAGGAGAAGGAGCAGGAGGAGGAGAAGGAGCAGGAGGAGGAGAAGGATCAGGAGTGCAGAAGGAGCAGGAGAAGAAGAAGGAGCAGTAGGATAGTAGGAGCAGGAGGAGGAGAAGGAGCAGGAGGTGGAGAAGGCGCAAGATGAGGAGATGGGGTAGGTGGTGCAGAAGGAGCAGGCGGTGGAGAAGCAGCACGAGAAGGAGATGGAGCAGGAGTTGGAGAAGGAGCAGGAGGTGGAGAAGGAGCAAGAGTTGGAGATGGAGCAGGAGGAGGAGAAGAAGGAGCAGGAGGTGGTGAATGAGCAGGTGGGGAGATGGAGCAGGGGGTGGAGAAGGAGCAGGAGGTGGACCAGGCGCAGGAGGTGGAAAAGGAGCAGGAGGGGTAAAGGAGCAAGAGGTGGAAAAGAAGCAGGAGGAGGAGCAGGAGCAGGAGGAGAAGAATGAGCAGGAGGTGGAGAATTAGCAGGAGGTCGAGAAGTAGCAGAAGGAGGACAAGGAGCAGGAGGTGGAGAAGGATCCGGAGGGGGAGAAGGAGCAGGAGGAGGAGAAGGAGCAGGAGGAGGAGAAGGAGCAGGAGGTGGAGAAGGAGCAGCACGTGGAGAAGCAGCAGGAGGTGGAGAAGGAGCAGGAGGGCGAGAAGGAGCAGGAAGGCGAGAAGGGGGAGGAGGGCGAGAAGGAACACGAGGGCGAGAATGAGCAAGAGATTGACAAGGAGCAGGAGGTGGACACGGACCAGGAGGTTGACATGGAGCAGGAGGTGGACAAGGAGGAGGAGGTGGACAAGGAGCAGAAGGTGGAGAAGGAGCAGGAGGTGGAGGAGGAGAAGGAGGTGGCGGATGAGAAGGAGGTGGAGAAGGAGCAGGAGGAGGAGAAGGAACAGTCGGTGGAGAAGAAGCAATAGGTGGGGAAGAAGCAGGAAGCGCAGAATGACCTGGAGGCGGAGTAGGAGAAGGAGTTGGAGCAGAAGCAGGAGGAGGAGCAGGAGCAGGAGGAGTAGAAGGAGCAGGAGTTGGAGAATTAGCAGGAGGTCGAGAAGGAGCAGAAGGAGGAAAAGGAGCAGCAGGTGGAGAAGGAGCCGGAGCAGGAGAAGGAGCAGGAGGAGGAGAAGGAGCAGTAGGATAGTAGGAGCAGGAGGAGGAGAAGGAGCAGGAGGTGGAGAAGGCGCAAGATGAGGAGATGGGGTAGGTGGTGCAGAAGGAGCAGGCGGTGGAGAAGCAGCACGAGAAGGAGATGGAGCAGGAGGTGGAGAAGGAGCAGGAGGTGGAGAAGGAGCAAGAGTTGGAGATGGAGCAGGAGGAGGAGAAGAAGGAGCAGGAGGTGGTGAATGAGCAGGTGGGGAGATGGAGCAGGGGGTGGAGAAGGAGCAGGAGGTGGACCAGGCGCAGGAGGTGGAAAAGGAGCAGGAGGGGTAAAGGAGCAAGAGGTGGAAAAGAAGCAGGAGGAGGAGATTCAGATGGATGAGGAGAAGGAGGGGGAGAATGAGCAGAAGGGGGATAAGGAGCAGGAGGGGGAGAAGGAGCAGCAGGGGAGAAGGAGCAGGATGGGGATAAGGAGCGGGAGGTGGACAAGGAGCAGGATGTTGAGGAGGAGTACGAGGAGGAGAAGGAGAAGGAGCTGGAGATGGAGCAGGAATTGAGAAGGAGCAGGAGGAGAAGTAGGGGTAGGCGGGTAAGAAGGAGCAGGAGAAGGATAAGGAGCAGGAGGAGGAAGTAGCAGCAGGAGGAGAAGGAGCAGAAGCGGGAGAAGGAGCAGAAGCGGGAGATGGAGCAAAAGCGGGAGTAGGAGGTAGGGGTTGAGCAGGAGGTGGAGAAGGATGAGGAGGGGGAGAATGATGAGGCGGTGGAGAGGGAGCAGGGGTGGAGAACAAGAGGGAGGAGGAGATTGAGCAGGAGGTGGGGTAGGAGCAGCAGCAGGAGGGTGAGCAACAGTAGGAGGGTGAGCTCGATGAGCTGAAGGAGCAGGAGGAGGAGGAGGAGAAGGAGCAGGAGGAGGAGTTTGAGCAGGAGGAGGAGAAGGAGCAGGAGGGTGAGAAGGAGCAGGAGGGAGAGAAGGAGCAGGGGGTGGAGAAGAAGCAGGAGGTGGAGAAGGAGCAGGAGGAGGACAAGGAGCAGGAGGTGGAGAAGGAGCAGGAGGAGGAGAAGGAGCAGGAGGAGGAGAAGGAGCAGGAGGAGGAGAAGGAGCAGGAGTGGAGAAGGACCAGGAGGTGGAGGAGGAGGACGAGCAGGAGAAGGAGAAGGAGCTGGAGATGGAGCAGGAATTGAGAAGGAGCAGGAGAAGAAGGAGCAGGCGGGGAAGAAGCAGCAGTAGGGGGAGAAGGAGCAGGAGGTGGAGAAGGAGCAGGAGTAGGAGGTAGAGAAAGAGCAGGAGGAGGAGAAGGATCAAAAGGTGGATTAAGAGCTGGATGTGGAGAAGGAATAAGAGGAGGTGGTTGAGCAGGATGAAGAGAATCAGTAAGAGGAGGTTGAGGAGGAGTAGAAGAAGGAGCAGGATGGGGAGCAGGTGCAGGAGGTGGAGAAGGAGAAAGAGAGTGAGGAGAAGGACGAGGAGGAGGAGATGGAGCAGGAGCTGGAGATGGATCAGGAATTGAGAAGGAGCAGGAGGAGAAGAAGAAGCAGGCGGAGTAGAAGGAGCAGGAGAAGGAGAAGGAGCAGGAGAAGGAGCAGGAGGTGGAGAAGGAGCAGGAGGAAGAGAAGAAGCAGGCGGAGGAGAAGGAGCAGGAGGTGGAGATGGAGCAGGAGTGGAGAAGGAGCATCAGAAGAAGGAGCAGGAGGAGGAGCAGGAGCAGGAGCAGGAGGAGGAGTCGGAGCAGGAGGAGGAGAAGGAGCAGGAGGTGGAGATGGCGCAAGATGAGAAGAAGGAGCAGGAGGTGGAGAAGAAGCAGGAGATTGAGAAGGATCAGGAGGTGGAGAAGGAGCAGGGGGAGGAGAAGGAGAAGGAGGAGGAGGTGGAGAAGTTGCAGCAGGAGGAGAAGAAGCAGCAGGAGGGGAAGTAGCAGCAGGAGGAGAAGGAGCAGAAGCGGGAGAAGGAGCAGAAGCGGGAGATGGAGCAGAAGCGGGAGTAGGAGGGGGAGGTTGAGCAGGGGGTGGAGAAGGATCAGGAGGGGAAGAATGATGAGGCTGTGGAGAGGGAGCAGGGGTGGAGAACAAGAGGGAGGAGGAGATTGAGCAGGAGGTGGGGTAGGAGCAGCAGCAGGAGGGTGAGCAACAGTCGGAGGGTGAGCTGGATGAGCTGAAGGAGCAGGAGGAGGAGGAGGAGAAGGAGCAGGAGGAGGAGTTTGAGCAGGAGGAGGAGAAGGAGCAGGAGGGGGAGAAGGAGCACGAGGGGGACAAGGAGCAGGAAGTGGAGAAGGAGGAGGAGGGGGAGGAGGAGGACGAGGAGGAGGAGAAGGAGCAGGAGCTGGAGATGGAGCAGGAATTGAGAAGGAGCAAGAGGAGAAGAAGGAGCAGGCCGAGAAGAGGGAGCAGGAGAAGGAGAAGGAGCAGCAGAAGGAGCAGGAGTTGGAGAAGGAGCAGGAGGAGGAGAAGAAGCAGGAGGGCGAGAAGGAGGAGGAGATGGACAAGGAGCAGGAGGTGGACAAGGAGCAGGAGGTGGACACGGACCAGGAGGTAGACATGGAGCAGGAGGTGGACAAGGAGCGGGAGGTGGACAAGGAGCAGAAGGTGGAGAAGGAGCAGGAGGTGGAGGAGGAGAAGGAGGAGGAGAAGGAACAGCAAGTGGAGAAGAAGCAATAGGTGGGTAAGGAGCAGGAGGCGGAGAATGACCAGGAGGCGGAGTAGGAGAAGGAGTTGGAGCAGAAGCAGGAGGAGAAGAAGGAGCAGGAGGTGGAGAATTAGCAGGAGGTCGAGAAGTAGCAGAAGGAGGACAAGGAGCAGGAGGTGGAGAAGGATCCGGAGGAGGAGAAGGAGCAGGAGGAGGAGAAGGTGCAGGAGGAGGAGAAGGAGCAGGAGGTGGAGAAGGAGCAGCACGTGGAGAAGGAGCAGGAGGGCGAGAAGGAGCAGGAAGGGGAGAAGGGGGAGGAGGGCGAGAAGGAACACGAGGGCGAGAATGAGCAAGAGATGGACAAGGAGCAGGAGGTGGACAAGGAGCAGGAGGTGGACACGGACCAGGAGGTTGACATGGAGCAGGAGGTGGACAAGGAGGAGGAGGTGGACAAGGAGCAGAAGGTGGAGAAGGAGCAGGAGGTGGAGGAGGAGAAGGAGGTGGAGGATGAGAAGGAGGTGGAGAAGGAGCAGGAGGAGGAGAAGGAACAGTAGGTGGAGAAGAAGCAATAGGTGGGGAAGGAGCAGGAAGCGCAGAATGACCTGGAGGCGGAGTAGGAGAAGGAGTTGGAGCAGAAGCAGGAGGAGGAGCAGGAGCAGGAGGAGTAGAAGGAGCAGGAGTTGGAGAATTAGCAGGAGGTCGAGAAGGAGCAGAAGGAGGAAAAGGAGCAGCAGGTGGAGAAGGAGCCGGAGCAGGAGCAGGAGCAGGAGGAGGAGAAGGTGCAGCAGGAGGACAAGGAGCAGGAGGAGGAGAAGGTGCAGGAGGAGGAGAAGGAGGAGGAGGAGGAGAAGGAGCAGGAGTGGAGAAGGACCAGGAGAACAAGAAGGAGCAGGAAGAGGAGTAGGAGCAGGAGGAGGAGAAGGAGCAAGAGGTGGAGAAGGAGCAGGGGGTGCATAAGGAGCAGGAGGAGGAGAAGGAGCAGGAGGAGGAGAAGGTGCAGGAGGAGGGGAAGGAGCAGGAGGAGGAGAAGGAGCAGGAGGTGGAGAAGGAGCAGCACGTGGAGAAGGAGCAGGAGGTGGAGAAGGAGCAGGAGGGCGAGAAGGAGCAGAAAGGCGAGAAGGAGGAGGAGGGCGAGAAGGAACACGAGGGCGAGAAGGAGCAGGAGATGGACGAGGAGCAGGAGGTGGACAAGGAGCAGGAGGTGGACACGGTCCAGGAGGTTGACATGGAGCAGGAGGTGGACAAGGAGGAGGAGGTGGACAAAGAGCAGAAGGTGGAGAAAGAGCAGGAGGTGGAGGAGGAGAAGAAGGTGGAGGATGAGAAGGAGGTGGAGAAGGAGCAGGAGGAGGAGAAGGAACAGCAGGTGGAGAAGAAGCAATAGGTGGGGAAGGAGCAGGAAGCGCAGAATGACCTGGAGGCGGAGTAGGAGAAGGAGTTGGAGCAGAAGCAGGAGGAGGAGCAGGAGCAGGAGGAGTAGAAGGAGCAGGAGTTGGAGAATTAGCAGGAGGTCGAGAAGGAGCAGAAGGAGGAAAAGGAGCAGCAGGTGGAGAAGGAGCCGGAGCAGGAGAAGGAGCAGGAGGAGGAGAAGGTGCAGGAGGATGACAAGGAGCAGGAGGTGGAGAAGGAGCCGGAGGAGGAGAAGGAGCAGGATGAGGAGAAGGTGCAGGAGGAGGAGAAGGAGGAGGAGGAGGAGAAGTAGCAGGAGTGGAGAAGGACCAGGAGAACAAGAAGGAGCAGGAAGAGGAGTAGGAGCAGGAGGAGGAGAAGGAGCAGGAGGAGGAGAAGGAGCAGCACGTGGAGAAGGAGCAGGAGGTGGAGAAGGAGCAGGAGGGCGAGAAGGAGCAGGAAGGCGAGAAGGAGGAGGAGGGCGAGAAGGAACACGAGGGCGAGAAGGAGCAGGAGATGGACAAGGAGCAGGAGGTGGACAAGGAGCAGGAGGTGGACACGGTCCAGGAGGTTGACATGGAGCAGGAGGTGGACAAGGAGGAGGAGGTGGACAAGGAGCAGAAGGTGGAGAAAGAGCAGGAGGTGGAGGAGGAGAAGGAGGTGGAGGATGAGAAGGAGGTGGAGAAGGAGCAGGAGGAGGAGAAGGAACAGCAGGTGGAGAAGAAGCAATAGGTGGGGAAGGAGCAGGAGGCGCAGAATGACCAGGAGGCGGAGTTGGAGAAGGAGTTGGAGCAGAAGCAGAAGGAGGAGCAGGAGCAGTAGGAGTAGAAGGAGCAGGAGTTGGAGAATTAGCAGGAGGTCGAGAAGGAGCAGAAGGAGGACAAGGAGCAGGAGGTGGAGAAGGAGACGGAGGAGGAGAAGGAGCAGGAGGAGGAGAAGGTGCAGGAGGAGGAGAAGGAGGAGGAGGAGGAGAAGGAGCAGGAGTGGAGAAGGACCAGGAGAACAAGAAGGAGGAGGAAGAGGAGTAGGAGCAGGAGGAGGAGAAGGAGCAAGAGGTGGAGAAGGAGCAGGGGGAGCTGAAGGAGCAGGAGGAGGAGAAGGAACAGGAGGAGGAGAAGGAGCATGTCGTGGAGTTGGAGCAGGAGGAGGAGCTTTTGCCAGAGGTGGAGAAGGAGCAGGAAGAGGACAAGGAGCAGGAGGTGGAGAAGGAGCCGGAGGAGGAGAAGGAGCAGGAGGAGGAGAAGGTGCAGGAGGAGAAGGACGAGGAGGAGGAGGAGAAGGAGCAGGAGTGGAGAAGGACCAGGAGAACAAGAAGGAGCAGGAAGAGGAGTAGGAGCAGGAGGAGGAGAAGGAGCAAGAGGTGGAGAAGGAGCAGGGGGAGCAGAAGGAGCAGGAGGAGGAGAAGGAACAGGAGGAGGAGAAGGAGCATGTCGTGGAGTTGGAGCAGGAGGAGGAGCTTTAGCAGGAGGTGGAGAAGGAGCAGGAAGAGGAGAAGGAGCAGGAGGTGGAGAAGGAGCAGAAGCAGGAAGAGATGAAGGAGCAGGCGGAGCAGGTGGAGAAGTAGCTGTTGGAGAATGATGTGGAAGTGGAGAAGGAGCAGGAGGAGGAGAAGGAGTAGGAGTTGGTGAAGGAGCAGGAGCAGGAGGAGAAGAAGGAGCAGGAGTAGGATGTGGAGAAAGAGCAGGAGGAGGAAAAGGATCAGGAGGTGGATTAGGAGCTGAATGTGGAGCAGGAATAAGAGGAGGAGGTTGAGCAGGATGAGGAGAAGCAGTAGGAGGAGGTTAAGCAGGAGGAGGAGAAGGAGCAGGAGGAGGTTGAGCAGGATGTGGAGAAGGAGCAGCAGCCGGAGGGTGAGCAACAGCTGGTGGGTGAGCTGGAGGAGCTGAAGGAGCAGTAGGAGGAGGAGGAGAAGGAGCAGGAGGAGGAGTTTGAGCAGGAGGGGGAGAAGGAGCAGGTGGGGGAGAAGGAGCAGGAGGTGGAGGAGTAGGAGGTGAAGATGTAGCAGGAGGACGAGAAGGAGTAGGAGTTGGAGAATGAGCAGGAGCAGGAGGAGAAGAAGGAGCAGGAGGAGCAGGTGGAGAAGGAGCAGTTGGAGGAGGTTGAGTAGGAGCTGGAGAAAGAGCAGGAGGAGGGGAAGGATCAGGAGGTGGATTCGGAGCTGGATGTGGAGAAGAAATAACAGGAGGAGGTTGAGCAGGATGAGGAGAAGCAGTAGGAGGAGGTTGAGCAGGAGGAGGAGAAGGAGCAGGAGGAGGTTGAGCAGGAGGTGGAGAAGGAGCAGGAGGTGGAGAAGGAGCAGGAGGTGGAGAAGGAGCAGGAAGGCGAGAAGGAGCAGGAGGGCGAGAAGAAGCAGGAGGGCGAGAAGGAGCAGGAGGGCGAGAAGGAGCAGGATGGCGAGAAGGAGCAGGAGGTGACAAGGAGCAGGAGGTGGACAAGGAGCAGGAGGTGGACAAGAATCAGGAGGTGGACAAGAATCAGGAGGTGGACACGGAGAAGGAGGTGGACACGGAGCAGGAGGTTGACAAGGAGCAGGAGGTGGACAAGGAGCAGGAGGTGGACAAGGAGCAGGAGTATGAGAAGCAGCAGGAGGTGGTCAAGGAGCAGGAGGTGGAGAAGGAGGTGGAGGAGGAGAAGGCGGTGGAGAAGGAGCAGGAGGAGGAGAAGGAACAGGAGGAGGAAAAGGAGCAGGAGTTGGAGAAGGAGCAGCAGGAGGAGAGGGAGCAGGAGTGGAGATGGAGCAGGAGAAGTATAAGTTGCAGGAAGAGGAGTAGTAGCAGGAGGAGGAGAAGCAGTAGGAGAAGGTTGAGCAGGAGGAGGAGAAGGAGCAGGCGGAGGTTGAGCAGGAGGTGGAGAAGGAGCAGGAGGTGGAGAAGGAGCAGGAGGTGCAGAGGGAGCAGGGGTGGAGAACAAGAAGGAGGACGAGATTGAGCACGAGTTGTGGAAGGAGCAGCAGCAGGAGGGTGAGCAACAGCAGGTGGGTGAGCTGGAGGATCTGAAGGAGCAGTAGGACGAGGAGGAGAAGGAGCAGGAGGAGGAGTTTGAGCAGGAGGGGGAGAAGGAGCAGGATCGGGTGAAGGAGTAGGAGTTGGAGAATGAGCAGGAGCGGGAGGAGAAGAAGGAGCAGGAGGAGCAGGTGGAGAAGGAGCAGTTGGAGGAGGTTGAGAAGGAGGTGGAGAAGGAATAGGAGTAGGAGGTGGAGAAAGAGCAGGAGGAGGAGAAGGATCAGGAGGTGGATTAGGAGCTGGATGTGGAGAAGGAATAAGAGGAGGAGGTTGAGCAGGATGAGGAGAAGCAGTCGGAGGAGGTTGAGCAGGAGGAGGAGAAGGAGCAGGAGGATGTTGAGCAAGAGGTGGAGAAGGAGCAGGAGATGGAGAAGGAGCAGGAGATGGAGAAGGAGCAGGAGGGAGACAAGAAGCAGGAGGAGGAGAAGGAGGAGAAGGAGTAGAAGAAGGAGCAGGAGATGGTGAATGAGCAGGAGTGGAGACGGAGCAGCAGGTGGTGAAGGAGAAGGAGGTGGAGAAGGAGCAGGAGGGCAACAAGAAGCAGGAGGGCGAGAAGGAGCAGGAGGGCGAGAAGGAGTATGAGGGCGAGAAGGAGCATGAGGGCGAGAAGGAGCAGGAGGTGGACAAGGAACAGGAGGTGGACAAGGAGCAGGAGGTGGACAAGAATCAGGAGGTGGACAAGAATCAGGAGGTGGACACGGAGAAGGAGGTGGACACGGAGCAGGAGGTTGACAAGGAGCAGGAGGTGGACAAGGAGCAGGAGGTGGACAAGGAGCAGGAGACGAGAAGGAGCAGGAGGTGGTCAAGGAGCAGGAGGAGGAGAAGGAGGTGGAGGAGGAGAAGGAAGTGGAGAAGGAGCAGGAGGAGGAGAAGGAACATGAGGTAGAGAATAAGCAATAGGTGGAGAAGGAGCAGGAGGTGGAGAAGGAGCAGGAGTGGAGATGGTGCAGGAGGAGGAGAAGGAGCAGGAGGGGGAGAAAGAGCAGGAGGAGGAGAAGGAACAGGAGGTGGAGAAGGAGCACGAGGTGGGGAAGCAGCAAGAGGTGGAGAAGGAGCAGGAGTTTCTGAGGGAGCAGGAGGTGGAGTAGTGGCAGGAGGTGGAGAAGGAGCAGGAGGTGGAGAAGGAGCAGGAGGGGGAGAAGATGCAGGAGGGGGAGAAGGAGCAGGAGGTGGAGAATGAGGAGGAGGAAGAGAAGGCGCAGGAGTTGGAGAAGGAGCAGGACGGTGTTAAGGAGCAAGAGGGGGAAAATGAGCAGGAGGAGGAGAAGGAGCAGCAGGTGGAGGTTGAGCAGGAGGAGGAGCAGCAGCAGGAGGAAGTTGAGCAGTTGGAGGAGAAGTAGGAGGGGAATTTTGAGCAGGAGGTGGTGAAGGAGTCGGAGGTGGATAAGCAGCAGGAGATGGAGAACGTGCAGGAGGTGGATAAGGAGCAGGAGGTGGAGAAGGAGCAGGAGGTGGAGTAGGAGCAGGAGGAGGAGAAGGAGCAGGAGATGGCGAAGAAGGAGGAGGTGGGGAAGGAGCAGGAGGGGGAGCAGGTGCGGGAGTTGAAGAAGGAGCAGTCGTTGGAGAACGAGCAGGAGGACGAGAAGGAGCAGGACTTGGAGAAGGAGCAGGAGGGGGAGAAGGAACAGGATGTGGAGAAGGAGCAGGAGGTGGAAAAGGAGCTGGGATTGGAGGAGCAGGAGGTAGAGAAGGAGCAGGAGGGGGAGAAGGAGCAGGAGATGGAGAAGGTGCATGAGGGGGAGAAGGAGCAGGAGGTGGAAAAGAAGCAGGAGGGGGAGAAGGAGCAGGATGTGGAGAAGGCGCAGGAGGTGGAGAAGGAGCAGGAGTTGTAGAAGGAGCAGGAGGTGGAGAAGGAGCAGAAGGGGGAGAAGGAGCAGGAGGTGGAGAAGGAGCAGGGACGGGGAGAATGAGCAGGAGGGCGAGAAGGAGCAGGAGGGGGAGAAGGAGCAGGAGGGGGAGAAGGAGCAGGAGATGGAGAAGGAGCATGAGGGGGAGAAGGAGCAGCAGATGGAAAAGGAGCAGGACTGGGAGGAGGAGCAGGATGTGGAGAAGGAGGAGGAGGAAGAGAAGGCGCAGGAGTTGGAGAAGGAGCAGGACGGTGTTAAAGAGCAAGAGGGGGAAAATGAGCAGGAGGAGGAGAAGGAGCAGCAGGTGGAGGTTGAGCAGGAGGAGGAGCAGCAGCAGGAGGAAGTTGAGCAGTTGGAGGAGAAGTAGGAGGAGAATTTTGAGCAGGAGGTGGTGAAGGAATCGGAGGTGGAAAAGCAGCAGGAGATGGAGAACGTGCAGGAGGTGGATAAGGAGCAGGAGGTGGAGAAGGAGCAGAAGGGGGAGAAGGAGCAGGAGGTGGAGAAGGAGCAGGGACGGGGAGAATGAGCAGGAGGGCGAGAAGGAGCAGGAGGGGGAGAAGGAGCAGGAGGGGGAGAAGGAGCAGGAGATGGAGAAGGAGCATGAGGGGGAGAAGGAGCAGCAGATGGAAAAGGAGCAGGACTGGGAGGAGGAGCAGGATGTGGAGAAGGAGGAGGAGGTGGAGAAGGAGCAGGAGGTGGAGAACGAGCATGGGGTGGTGAAGGAGAAGGAATAGGAGAAGGAGCAGGAGGAGGAGAAGGAGCAGGAGGGGGAGAAAGAGCAGGAGGAGGAGAAGGAACAGCAGGTGGAGAAGGAGCACGAGGTGGGGAAGCAGCAAGAGGTGGAGAAGGAGCAGGAGGTGGAGAAGGAGCAGGAGGGGGAGAAGATGCAGGAGGGGGAGAAGGAGCAGGAGGTGGAGAATGAGGAGGAGGAAGAGAAGGCGCAGGAGTTGGAGAAGGAGCAGGACGGTGTTAAAGAGCAAGAGGGGGAAAATGAGCAGGAGGAGGAGAAGGAGCAGCAGGTGGAGGTTGAGCAGGAGGAGGAGCAGCAGCAGGAGGAAGTTGAGCAGTTGGAGGAGAAGTAGGAGGAGAATTTTGAGCAGGAGGTGGTGAAGGAATCGGAGGTGGAAAAGCAGCAGGAGATGGAGAACGTGCAGGAGGTGGATAAGTAGCAGGAGGTGGAGAAGGAGCAGAAGGGGGAGAAGGAGCAGGAGGTGGAGAAGGAGCAGGGACGGGGAGAATGAGCAGGAGGGCGAGAAGGAGCAGGAGGGGGAGAAGGAGCAGGAGGGGGAGAAGGAGCAGGAGATGGAGAAGGAGCATGAGGGGGAGAAGGAGCAGCAGATGGAAAAGGAGCAGGACTGGGAGGAGGAGCAGGATGTGGAGAAGGAGGAGGAGGTGGAGAAGGAGCAGGAGGTGGAGAACGAGCATGGGGTGGTGAAG
The DNA here is from genome assembly GCF_035084215.1 of Heptranchias perlo. Classification (NCBI taxonomy): domain Eukaryota; kingdom Metazoa; phylum Chordata; class Chondrichthyes; order Hexanchiformes; family Hexanchidae; genus Heptranchias; species Heptranchias perlo. The sequence goes on from NW_027139258.1 coordinate 373,635, forward strand.
GAGAAGGAATAGGAGAAGGAGCAGGAGGAGGAGAAGGAGCAGGAGGGGGAGAAAGAGCAGGAGGAGGAGAAGGAACAGCAGGTGGAGAAGGAGCACGAGGTGGGGAAGCAGCAAGAGGTGGAGAAGGAGCAGGAGGTGGAGAAGGAGCAGGAGGGGGAGAAGATGCAGGAGGGGGAGAAGGAGCAGGAGGTGGAGAATGAGGAGGAGGAAGAGAAGGCGCAGGAGTTGGAGAAGGAGCAGGACGGTGTTAAAGAGCAAGAGGGGGAAAATGAGCAGGAGGAGGAGAAGGAGCAGCAGGTGGAGGTTGAGCAGGAGGAGGAGCAGCAGCAGGAGGAAGTTGAGCAGTTGGAGGAGAAGTAGGAGGAGAATTTTGAGCAGGAGGTGGTGAAGGAATCGGAGGTGGAAAAGCAGCAGGAGATGGAGAACGTGCAGGAGGTGGATAAGGAGCAGGAGGTGGAGAAGGAGCAGAAGCGGGAGAATGAGCAGGAGGAGGAGGTTGAGCAGGAGGAGGAGATTGAGCAGGAGGTGGGGAAGAAGCAGCAGCAGGAGGGTGAGCAACAGCAGGAGGGTGAGCTGGAAGAGTTGAAGGAGCAGGAAGAGAAGGAGCAGGAGGGGGAGAAGGAGCAATAGGAGGAGAAAGAGCAGGAGGGGGGTGAAGGAGCAGGAGGAGCAGGTGGAGATGGAGCAGTTGGAGGAGGTTGAGCTGGAGTTGGGGAAGAAGCAGGAGTAGGATGTGGAGAAAGAGCAGGAGGAGGAGAAGGATCAGGAGGTGGATTAGGAGCTGGATGTGGAGATGGAATAAGAGGAGGAGGTTGAGCAGAATGAGGAGAAGCAGTAGGGGGAGGTTGAGCAGGAGGAGGAGAAGGAGCAGGAGGTGGAGAAGGCGCAAGATGAGGAGAAGGAGCAGGAGGTGCACAAGGAGCAGGAGGTGACGATGTAGCAGGAGGAGCAGAAGTAGTAGGAGTAGGAGAAGGAGCAGGAGCAGAGGAGAAGAAGGAGCAGGAGGAACAGGTGGAGAAGGAGCAGTTGGAGGAGGTTGAGCAGGAGGTGGAAAAGGAGCAGGGGTGGGATGTGGAGAAAGAGCAGGAGGAGGAGAAGAATCAGGAGGTGGATTAGGAGCTGGATGTGGAGAAGTAATAAGAGGACGAGGTTGAGCGGGATGAGGAGAAGCAGTCGATGGAGGTTGAGCAGGAGGAGGAGAAGGAGCAGGAGGACGTTGAGCAGGAGGTGGAGAAGGATCAGGAGGTGGAGAAGGAAAGGGAGGTGGAGAAAGAGGAGGAGGTGGAGAAGGAAAGGGAGGGAGAGAAGGCGCAGGAGTTGGAGAAGGAGCAGGACGGTGTGAAGGAGCACGAGGGCGAAAAGGAGCAGGAGGAGGAGAAGGAGCAGGAGGAGGAGAAGGAGCAGGAGGTGGAGAAGGCGCACGTGGTGGAGATGGAGCAGGAGGTGGAGAGGCAGCAGGTCGGAGAGAAGGCGCAGGAGCTGGATAAGGAGCATGAGGTGGAGAAGGAGCAGTCGGTGGAGAAGGAGCAGGAGGTAGCGAACTAGCAGGAGGTGGAGGAAGAGAGTGAGGAGGAGAAGGAGCAGGAGGGGGGGAAGCAGCAGGAGATGGAGAAGGAGCAGGATGTGGAGAAGGAGCAGGAGGAGTAGAAAGAGCAGGAGTTGGAGAAGGAGCAGGAGTTGGAGAAGGAGCAGGAGGGGGAGAGGGAGCAGGACGGGGAGAAGGAGCAGGAGGGGGAGAAGTAGCAGGAGGGTGCGAAGGAGCTGGAGGTGGACATGGAGCAGGAGGTGGAGAAGGAGCAGAAGGTGGTGAAGGAGCTGGAGGGAGAGAAGGCGCAGGAATTGGAGAGGGAGCAGGACGGTGTAAAGGAGCAGGAGGTGGAAAAGGAGCTGGAGGAGGAGAAGGAGCAGGAGGAGGAGAGGCAGCAGGAGGAGCTGAAGGAGCAGTGAGTGGAGATGGCGCAGGAATTGGAGAAGTTGCAGGAGGAAGAGAAGGAGCAGGAGGTGGAAGTTGAGCAGGACGAGGAGCATCAGCAGGAGGAAGTTGAGCAGTTGGACGTGAAGTAGCAGGAGAATTTTGAGTATGACTTGGAGAAGGAGTCGGAGGTGGAGAAGCAGCAGGAGGTGGAGATGGAGCAGGAGGTTGAGAAGGAACAGGAGGGAGAGAAGGCGCAGGAGTTGAAGAAGGAGCAGGAGGTGGAGAAGGAGCAGAAGGTGGAGAAGGAACAGGACGGAGAGAAGGCGCAAGAGTTGGAGAAGGAGCAGGACGGTGTGAAGGAGCAAGAGGCCGAAAAGGAGCAGGAGGAGGAGAAGGAGCACAGGTGGAGGTTGAGCAGGAGGAGGAGCAGCAGCAGGAGGAAGTTGAGCAGTTGGAGCAGGAGTAGCAGGAGAATTTTGAGGAGGAGGTGGAGAAGGTGTAGGAGGTGGATAAGCAGCAAGAGATGGAGAAGGAGCAGGAGGTGGAGTAGTGGCAGGAGGTGGAGTAGTGGCAGGAGGAGCAGAAGGATCAGGAGGTGGAGAAGGAACAGGAGGTGGAGAACGAGCAGGAGGTGGAGAAGGAGCATGAGGAGGAGAAGGAGCAAGAGGTGGAGAAGAAGGAGGAGCTGGAGAAGGAGAAGGAGGGGGAGAAGGAGCAGGAGGTGCAGAAGGAGCTGTCGTTGGAGAAGGAGCAGGAGGACGAGAAGGAGCAGGATTAGGAGAAGGAGCAGGAGGAGGAGAAATAGCAGGATGTGGAGAAGGAGCAGGAGGGGGAGAAGGAGCAGGACGGGGAGAAGGAGCAGGAGGTGGAAGTTGAGCAGGACGAGGAGCATCAGCAGGAGGAAGTTGAGCAGTTGGAGGTGAAGTAACAGGAGAATTTTGAGCATGACATGGAGAAGGAGTAGGAGGTGGAGAAGCAGCAGGAGGTGGAGATGGAGCAGGAGGTGGAGAGGGAGCAGGAGGTGGAGTGGTGGCAGGAGGTAGAGAAGGAGCAGGAGGAGGAGAAGCAGAAAGAGGAGGAGAATCAGCAGGAAGATGAGAAGCAGCGGGGGCGGGAGAAGGAGCACGAGCAGGAAAAGGAGCTTGAGGAGGAGAAGGAGCAGGAGGAGGAGAAGGAGCAGGAGGAGTACAAAGGAGTGGGAGGAGGAGATAGAGCAGGAAGAGCAGAAGGAGGAGGAGGTCTAGAAGCAGCAGGTGGAGAATGTTGAGTGGAAGGATGAGTAGGAGCGGGAGCAAGAGAAGGAGCAGGAGGTGGAGAAGGAGCAGGAGGTGGAGAAGGAGCAGGAGGAGGAGCAGCAGAAAGAGGAGGAGAAGCAGCAGGAAGATGAGAAGCAACGGGGGCGGGAGAAGGAGCACGAGCAGTAAAAGGAGCTTAAGGAGGAGAAGGAGCAGGAGGAGGAGAAGGAGCAGGAGGAGGACAGAGGAGTGGTAGGAGGAGATGAAGCGTGGGGAGGAGAAGGAGCAGGAAGAGCAAAAGGAGGAGGAGGTGTAGAAGGAGCAGGAGGAGGAGGTTGAGCAGAAGGACGAGAAGGAGCGGGAGCAATAGAAGGAGCAGGAGGTGGAGAAGGAGCAGGAGGTTTAGAACGAGCAGGAGGTGGTGAAGGAGATGGAATAGGAGAAGGAGCAGGAGGAGGAGAAGGAGCAGGAGGGGGAGAAGGAGCAGGAGGAGGAGAAGGAGCAGGAGGTTGAGAAGGAACAGGAGGGAGAGAAGGCGTAGGAGTTGAAGAAGGAGCAGGAGGTGGAGAAGGAGCAGAAGGTGGAGAAGGAACAGGACGGAGAGAAGGCGCAAGAGTTGGAGAAGGAGCAGGACGGTGTGAAGGAGCAAGAGGGGGAAAAGGAGCAGGAGGAGGAGAAGTAGCACAGGTGGAGGTTGAGCAGGAGGAGGAGCAGCAGCAGGAGGAAGTTGAGCAGTTGGAGCAGGAGTAGCAGGAGAATTTTGAGGAGGAGGTGGAGAAGGTGTAGGAGGTTGATAAGCAGCAAGAGATGGAGAAGGAGCAGGAGGTGGAGTAGTGGCAGGAGGTGGAGTAGTGGCAGGACGGGGAGAAGGAGCAGGAGGTGGAGAAGGAACAGGAGGTGGAGAACGAGCAGGAGGTGGAGAAGGAGCAGGAGGAGGAGAAGGAGCAAGAGGTGGAGAAGAAGGAGGAGCTGGAGAAGGAGAAGTAGGGGGAGAAGGAGCAGGAGGTGCAGAAGGAGCTGTCGTTGGAGAAGGAGCAGGAGGACGAGAAGGAGCAGGAAGAGGAGAAGGAGCAGGAGGAGGAGAAATAGCAGGATGTGGAGAAGGAGCAGGAGGGGCAGAAGGAGCAGGACGGGGAGAAGGAGCAGGAGAGGGAGAAGGAACATGATGTGGAGAAGGAGCAGGGGGAGGAAAAGGAGCTGGGATTGGAGAAGGAGCAGGAGTTGGAGAAGGAGCAGGAGGGGGAGAAGGAGCAGGAGGAGGAGAAGGAGCAGGAGGTTGAGAAGGAACAGGAGGGAGAGAAGGCGCAGGAGTTGAAGAAGGAGCAGGAGGGGGAGAAGGAGCAGAAGGTGGAGAAGGAACAGGACGGAGAGAAGGCGCAAGAGTTGGAGAAGGAGCAGGACGGTGTGAAGGAGCAAGAGGGGGAAAAGGAGCAGGAGGAGGAGAAGGAGCACAGGTGGAGGTTGAGCAGGAGGAGGAGCAGCAGCAGGAGGAAGTTGAGCAGTTGGAGCAGGAGTAGCAGGAGAATTTTGAGGAGGAGATGGAGAAGGAGCAGGAGGTGGAGTAGTGGCAGGAGGTGGAGTAGTGGCAGGAGGAGCAGAAGGATCAGGAGGTGGAGAAGGAACAGGAGGTGGAGAACGAGCAGGAGGTGGAGAAAGAGCAGGAGGAGGAGAAGGAGCAAGAAGTGGAGAAGAAGGAGGAGCTGGAGAAGGAGAAAGAGGGGGAGAAGGAGCAGGAGGTGCAGAAGGAACTGTCGTTGGAGAAGGAGCAGGAGGACGAGAAGGAGCAGGAAGAGGAGAAGGAGCAGGAGGAGGAGAAATAGCAGGATGTGGAGAAGGAGCAGGAGGAGGAAAAGGAGCAGGGATTGGAGAAGGAGCAGGAGGTGGAGAAGGAGCAGGAGGGGGAGAAGGAGGAGGAGATGTAGAAGGAGCATGAGGGTGAGAAGGAGCAGGAGGTGGAAAAGGAGCAGGAGGGGTAGAAGGAGCAGGATGTGGAGAAGGAGCAGGAGGTGGAGAAGGAGCAGGAGTTGTAGAAGGAGCAGGAGGTGGAGAAAGAGCAGAAGGGGGAGAAGGAGCAGGAGGTGGAGAAGGAGCAGGAGGGGGAGAAGGAGCATGAGGGGGAGAAGGAGCAGGATGTGGAGAAGGAGCAGGAGGTGGAGAAGGAGCAGGAGTTGTAGAAGGAGCAGGAGGTGGAGAACGAGGAGAAGGGGGAAAAGCAGCAGGAGCTGGTGAAGGTGCAGGAGGGGGAGAAGGAGCAGGAGGTGGAGAAGGAGCAGTCGTTGTGCAAGGAGCAGGAGGACGAGAAGGAGCAGGAAGAGGAGAAGGAGCAGGAGGAGGAGAAATAGCAGGAGGGGCAGAAGGAGCAGGATGTGGAGAAGGAGCACGAGGTGGAGAAGGAGCAGGAGTTGTAGAAGGAGCAGGAGGTGGAGAAGGAGCAGAAGCGGGAGAAGGAGCAGGAGGCGGAGAAGGAGCAGGAGGGGCAGACGGAGCAGGAGGGGGAGAAGGAGCAGGAGGGGGAGAAGATGCAGGAGGGGAAGAAGGAGCAAGAGGTGGAGAAGGAGCTGGAGATGGAGAAGGAGCAGGAGGTGGAGAAGGAGCAGCAGGTCGAGAAGGCGCAGGAGTTGGAGAATGAGCAGGATGGTGTGAAGGAGCATGAAGCGGAAAATAAGCAGGAGGAGGAGAAGGAGCAGGAGGAGGAGGTTGAGCAGAAAGACGAGAAGGAGCAGGAGCAAGAGAAGGAGCATGAGGTGGAGAAGGAGCAGGAGGAGGAGAAGGAGCAGGCGGTGGAGAAGGAGCAGGAGGAGGAGAAGGAGCAGGCGGTGGAGAAGGAGGAAGAGGTGGAGAATTAGCAGGAGCTGGAGGATGAGCAGGAGGTGGAGAAGGAGCAGAAGGTGGAGAAGGAAAGGGAGGGAGAGAAGGCGGAGGAGATGGAGAAGGAGCAGGAGGAGGAAGTTGAGCAGAAGGATGAGAAGGAGCGGGAGCAAGAGAAGGAGCAGGAGGTGGAGAAGGAGCAGGAGGTGGAGAAGGAGCAGGAGGAGGAGAAGGAGCAGGAGGAGGAGAAAGTGCAGGAGGACTAGATGGAGCGTGAGGAGGAGAAGGAGCAGGAGAGAAGAAGGAGGAGGAGGTGAAGAAGGAGCAGGAGGAGGAGGTTGAGCAGAAGGATGAGAAGGATCGGGAGCAAGAGAAGAGGTAGGAGTTGGAGAAGGAGCAGGAGGAGGAGAAGGAGCAGGAGCAAGAGAAGGACCAGGAGGTGGAGAAGGAGCAGGAGGTGGAGAACGAGCATGGGGTGGTGAAGGAGAAGGAATAGGAGATGGAGCAGGAGGAGGAGAAGGAGCAGGAGGGGGAGAAAGAGCAGGAGGAGGAGAAGGAACAGGAGGTGGAGAAGGAGCACGAGGTGGGGAAGCAGCAAGAGGTGGAGAAGGAGCAGGAGTTTCTGAGGGAGCAGGAGGTGGAGTAGTGGCAGGAGGTGGAGAAGGAGCAGGAGGTGGAGAAGGAGCAGGAGGGGGAGAAGATGCAGGAGGGGGAGAAGGAGCAGGAGGTGGAGAATGAGGAGGAGGAAGAGAAGGAGCAGCAGGTGGAGGTTGAGCAGGAGGAGGAGCAGCAGCAGGAGGAAGTTGAGCAGTTGGAGGAGAAGTAGGAGGGGAATTTTGAGCAGGAGGTGGTGAAGGAGTCGGAGGTGGATAAGCAGCAGGAGATGGAGAACGTGCAGGAGGTGGATAAGGAGCAGGAGGTGGAGAAGGAGCAGGAGGTGGAGTAGGAGCAGGAGGAGGAGAAGGAGCAGGAGATGGCGAAGAAGGAGGAGGTGGGGAAGGAGCAGGAGGGGGAGCAGGTGCGGGAGTTGAAGAAGGAGCAGTCGTTGGAGAACGAGCAGGAGGACGAGAAGGAGCAGGACTTGGAGAAGGAGCAGGAGGGGGAGAAGGAACAGGATGTGGAGAAGGAGCAGGAGGTGGAAAAGGAGCTGGGATTGGAGGAGCAGGAGGTAGAGAAGGAGCAGGAGGGGGAGAAGGAGCAGGAGATGGAGAAGGTGCATGAGGGGGAGAAGGAGCAGGAGGTGGAAAAGAAGCAGGAGGGGGAGAAGGAGCAGGATGTGGAGAAGGCGCAGGAGGTGGAGAAGGAGCAGGAGTTGTAGAAGGAGCAGGAGGTGGAGAAGGAGCAGAAGGGGGAGAAGGAGCAGGAGGTGGAGAAGGAGCAGGGACGGGGAGAATGAGCAGGAGGGCGAGAAGGAGCAGGAGGGGGAGAAGGAGCAGGAGGGGGAGAAGGAGCAGGAGATGGAGAAGGAGCATGAGGGGGAGAAGGAGCAGCAGATGGAAAAGGAGCAGGACTGGGAGGAGGAGCAGGATGTGGAGAAGGAGGAGGAGGTGGAGAAGGAGCAGGAGGTGGAGAACGAGCATGGGGTGGTGAAGGAGAAGGAATAGGAGAAGGAGCAGGAGGAGGAGAAGGAGCAGGAGGGGGAGAAAGAGCAGGAGGAGGAGAAGGAACAGCAGGTGGAGAAGGAGCACGAGGTGGGGAAGCAGCAAGAGGTGGAGAAGGAGCAGGAGGTGGAGAAGGAGCAGGAGGGGGAGAAGATGCAGGAGGGGGAGAAGGAGCAGGAGGTGGAGAATGAGGAGGAGGAAGAGAAGGCGCAGGAGTTGGAGAAGGAGCAGGACGGTGTTAAAGAGCAAGAGGGGGAAAATGAGCAGGAGGAGGAGAAGGAGCAGCAGGTGGAGGTTGAGCAGGAGGAGGAGCAGCAGCAGGAGGAAGTTGAGCAGTTGGAGGAGAAGTAGGAGGAGAATTTTGAGCAGGAGGTGGTGAAGGAATCGGAGGTGGAAAAGCAGCAGGAGATGGAGAACGTGCAGGAGGTGGATAAGGAGCAGGAGGTGGAGAAGGAGCAGGAGGTGGAGTAGTGGCAGGAGGAGCAGAAGGATCAGGAGGTGGAGAAGGAACAGGAGGTTGAGAATGAGCAGGAGGTGGAGAAGGAGCAGGAGGTGGCGAAGAAGGAGGAGGTGGAGAAGGAGCAGGAGGGGGAGAAGGATCGGGAGTTGGAGAAGGAGCAGTCGTTGGAGAAGGAGCAGGAGGACGAGAAGGAGCAGGACGGGGAGAAGGAGCAGGAGGGGGAGAAGGAACAGGATATGGAGAAGGAGCAGGAGGTGGAAAAGGAGCTGGGATTGGAGAAGGAGCAGGAGGTAGAGAAGGAGCAGGAGGGGGAGAAGGAGCAGGAGATGGAGAAGAAGCAGGAGGGGGAGAAGGAGAAGGATGTGGAGAAGGAGCAGGAGGGGGAGAAGGAGCAGGAGAGGGAGAAGGAGCAGGAGGTGGAGAAGGAGCAGAAGGCGGAGAAGGAGCAGGAGGGGGAGAAGGAGCAGCAGGTGGAAAAGGAGCAGGACGGGGAGGAGGAGCAGGATGTGGAGAAGGAGGAGGAGGTGGAGAAGGAGCAGGAGTTGTCGAAGGAGCAGGAGGTGGAGAAGGAGCAGGAGGTGGAGGAGGAGCAGAAGGGGGATAAGGAGCAGGAGGTGGAGAAGGAGCAGGAGGACGAGAAGGAGCAGAAAGAGGAGAAGGAGCAGAAGGAGGAGAAGTAGCAGGAGGTGGAGAAGGAGCAGGAGGGGAGAAGGAGCTGGACGGGGAGAAGGAGCAGGAGGGGGAGAATGAAGTGGATGTGGAGAAGGAGCAGGAGGTGGATAAGGAGCAGGGATTGGAGAAGGAGCAGGAGGTAGAGAAGGAGGAGGAGATGGAGTAACAGCAGGAGGGGGAGTAGCAGCAGGAGATGGAGAAGGAGCATTAGGGGGAGGAGGAGCAGGAATTGTAGAAGGAGCAGGAGATGGAGAAGGAGCAGAAGGGGGAAATGGTGCAGGAGGGGGAGAAGGAGCAGGAGGGGCAGACGGAGCAGGAGGGGGAGAACGAGCAGGAGGGGCAGAAGATGCAGGAGGGGGAGAAGGAGCAGGAGGTAGAGAAGGAGCAGGAAATGGAGAAAGAGCAGGAGGTGGAGATGGAGCAGGAGGGGGAGAAGGAGCAGCACGGGGAGAAGGAGCAGGAGGGGGAGATGGAACAGGATGTGTGGAAGGAGCAGGAAGTGGTGAAGGAGAAGGAGGTGGAGAAGGAGCAGGAGGTGGAGAAGGAGCAGAATGGTGTCAAGGAGCAGGAAGCGGAAAATGAGCAGGAGGAGCAGAAGGAACAGGAGGGGGAGGTTGATCAGAAGGACGAGAAGGAGCAGGAGCCAGAGAAGGAGCAGGAGGTGAAGAAGGAGCAGGAGGTGAAGAATGAGCAGGAGGTGGAGAAGGAGCAGGACGGTGTGAAAGAGCACGAGGGGGAAAAGGAGTAGGAGGAGGAGAAGGAGCAGGAGGAGGAGAAGGAGCAGGAGGAGGAGAAGGTGCAGGAGGAGGAGAAGGCGCAAGTGGTGGAGAAGGAGCTGGAGGTGGAGAAGCAGAAGGTCGGAGAGAAGGCGCAGGAGCTGGATAAGGAGCAGCAGGGGGAAAAGGAGCAGGAGGGGGAGAACATAAGAACATAAGAACATAAGAAATTGGAGCAGGAGTAGGCCAATCGGCTCCTCGAGCCTGCTCCGCCATTCAATAAGATCATGGCTGATCTGATCCCAACCACAAATCTAAAGAACACAAGAAGTCGGAGCAGGACCCGGCCACATAGCCCCTGGGCCCTCTCCGCCACCCACAGGGCATTGACCGATCCGAACTCAGCTTCATGTCCAATTTCCTGCCCGCTCCCCATAACCCCTAATTCCCTTTACTTCTAGGAAACTGTCTATTTCTGTTTTAAATTTATCTAATGATGTAGCTTCCACAGCTTCCTGGGGCAGCAAATTCCACAGACCGACCACCCTCTGAGTGAAGAAGTTTCTCCTCATCTCAGTTTTGAAAGAGCAGCCCCTTATTCTAAGAATATGCCCCCTAGTTCTAGTTTCACCCATCTTTGGGAACATCCTTACTGCATCCACCCGATCAAGACCCTTCACAATCTTATATGTTTCAATAAGATCGCCTCTCATTCTTCTGAACTCCAATGAGTAGAGTCCCAATCTACTCAACCTCTCCTCATATGTCCGCCCCCTCATCCCCGGGATTAACCGAGTGAACCTTCTTTGTACTGCCTCGAGAGCAAGTATGTCTTTTCTTAAGTATGGAGACCAAAACTGTGTGCAGTATTCCAGGTGCGGTCTCACCAATACCTTATATAACTGCAGCAATACCTCCTTGTTTTTATATTCTATCCCCCGAACAATAAAAGCCAACATTCCGTTGGCTTTCTTGATCACCTGCTGCACCTGCATACCAACTTTTTGATTTTCTTGCACTAGGACCCCCAGATCCCTTTGTACTGCAGTACTTTCCAGTCTCTCGCCATTAAGAAAATAACTTGCTCTCTGATTTTTCCTGCCAAAGTGCATAACCTCACATTTTCCAATATTATATTGCATCTGCCAAATCTCCGCCCACTCACCCAGCCTGTCTATATCCCCTTGCAGGTTTTTTATGTCCTCCTCACTCTCTACTTTCCCTCCCATCTTTGTATCATCTGCAAATTTTGATATGTTGCACTCGGTCCCCTCCTCCAAATCATTAATATAGATTGTAAAGAGTTGGGGACCCAGCACCGACCCCTGTGGAACACCACTGGTTACTGGTTGCCAGTCCGAAAATGAACCATTTATCCCAACTCTCTGCTTCCTGTTCGATAACCAATCCTCCACCCATGCCAGAATATTACCCCCAATCCCGTGATTTTTTATCTTAAGTAATATGAAGGAGCATGAAGTTGAGAAGGAGCAGGAGGTGGAGATGGAGCAGGAGGACGAGACCTCGCAGGAGATGGACAAGGAGCAGCAGGGGTAGAAGGAGCAGGAGGGGGAGAAGGAGCATGAAGTTGAGAAGGAGCAGGAGGTGGACAAGGAGCAGCAGGGGTAGAAGGAGCGGGAGGGGGAGAAGCAGCAGGAGGGGGAGAAAGAGCAGAAGGTGGTGAAGGAGCAGGGGGTGGAGAAGGTGCAAGAGGTGGAGAAGTTGCAGGAGGAGGAGAAGGAGCAGGAGATGAAGGTTGAGCAGGAGGAGGAGCAGCAGCAGGAGGAAGTTGAGCAGTTGGAGGAGAAGGAGCAGGAGAATTTTGAGCATGACTTGGAGAAGGAGAAGGAGGTGCAGAAGCAGCCACAGGTGGAGATGGAGCAGGAGGAGCAGAAGGAGCAGGAGGAGGAGTGGTGGCAGGAGGTGGAGAAGGAGCAGGTGGAGTACAAAGGAGTGGGAGAAGATGGAGCGTGAGGAGGAGAAGGAGGAGGAGAGCAGAAGGAGGAGGAGGTGTAGAAGGAGCAGGAGGAGGAGGTTGAGCAGAAGGATGAGAAGCAGCGGGAGCAAGAGAAGGAGCAGGAGGTGGAGAAGGAGCAGGAGGAGGAGGAGGAGCAGGTGGAGTACAAAGGAGTGCAAGGAGGAGATGGAGCGTGGGGAGGAGAAGGAGCAGGAAGAGCAGAAGGAGGAGGAGGTGGAGATGGAGCAGGAGGTGGAGAAGGAGCAGGAGGTGGAGTAGTGTCAGGAGGAGCTATAGGATCAGGAGGTGGAGAAGGAACAGGAGGTGGAGAAGGAGCAGGAGGTGGAGAAGGAGCAGGAGGTGGAGAAGGAGCAGGAGGCCGAGAAGGAGCAGGAGGTGGAGAAGGAGCAGGAGGAGGAGAAGGAGCAGGAGGTGGAGAAGAAGGAGGAGGTGGAGAAGGAGCAGGAGGGGGAGAAGGAGCAGGAAAAGGAGAAGGAGCAGGAGGAGGAGAAATAGCAGTAGGTGGAGAAGGAGCAGGAGGGGGAGAAGGAGCAGGAGGACGAGAAGGAGCAGGAAAAGGAGAAGGAGCAGGAGGAGGAGAAATAGCAGGAGGGGGAGAAGCAGCAGGTGGAGGATAAGTAGCAGGAAGTGGAGAAGGAGCAGGAGGTGGAGAAGGAGCAGGAGGACGAGACGTAGCAGGAGGAGGACAAGGAGCAGCAGCGGTAGAAGGAGCAGGATGTGGAGAAGGAGCAGCACGGGGAGAAGGAGCAGGAAGGGGAGAAGGAGCAGGAAGGGGAGAAGGAACACGATGTGGAGAAGGAGCAGGAGGTGGAGAAGGAGCAGGGATTGGAGAAGGAGCAGAAGGTAGAGAAGGAGGAGGAGGGAGAGAAGGAGCAGAAGGGGGACAAGGAGCAGGAGGGGGAGAAGGAGCAGGAGGCCGAGAAGGAGCAGGAGGGGGAGAAGGAGCAGGATGAGGAGAAATAGCAGGAAGTGGAGATGGAGCAGGAGGGGGAGAAGGAGCAGCACGGGGAGAAGGAGCAGGAGGGGGAGAAGGAACAGGACGTGGAGAAGGAGCAGGAGGTGGAGAAGGAGCCGGGATTGGAGAAGGAGCAGAAGGTAGAGAAGGAGGAGGAGGGGGAGAAGGAGCAGAAGGGGGAGAAGGAGCAGGATGGGGAGACGGAGCAGGAGGCCGAGAAGGAGCAGGAGGGGGAGAAGGAGCAGGAGATGGAGAAAGAGCAGGAGGTGGAGATGGAGCAGGAGGGGGAGGGGGAGAAGGAGCAGCACGGGGAGAAGGAGCAGGATCGGGAGAAGGAACAGGATGCGGAGAAGGAGCAGGAGGTGGAGAAGGAGCAGGGATTGGAGAAGGAGCAGGAGGTAGAGAAGGAGGAAGAGGGGGACAAGGAGCAGCAGGTGAAAAGGAGCAGGAGGGGGAGAAGGAGCAGGATTTGGAGATGGTGCAGGAGGTGGAGAAGGAGCAGGAGTTGTAGAAGGAGCAGGAGGTGGAGAAGGAGCAGGAGGGGGAGAAGGAGCAGGAGGGGGAGAAGGAGCAGGAGGGGCAGAAGGAGCACGAGGGGGAGAATGAGCAGGATGGTGTGAAGGAGCACGAGGGGGAAAACGAGTAGGAGGATGAGAAGGAGCAGGAGGAAGAGATGGAGCGGGAGGTGGAGAAGGAGCAGGAGGTGGAGTAGTGTCAGGAGGAGCAGAAGGATCAGGAGGTGGAGAAGGAACAGGAGGTGGAGAAAGAGCAGGAGGTGGAGGAGGAGCAGGAGGCCGAGAAGGAGCAGGAGGTGGAGAAGGAGCAGGAGGAGGAGAAGGAGCAGGAGGTGGAGAAGGAGGAGGTGGAGAAGGAGCAGGAGGGGGAGAAGGAGCAGGAGGACAAGAAGGAGCAGGAAAAGGAGAAGGAGCAGGAGGAGGAGAAATAGCAGGAGGTGGAGAATGAGCAGGAGGGGGAGAAGGAGCAGGAGGACGAGAAGGAGCAGGAAAAGGAGAAGGAGCAGGAGGAGGAGAAATAGCAGGAGGGGGAGAAGCAGCAGGGGGAGGATAAGTAGCAGGAAGTGGAGAAGGAGCAGGAGGTGGAGAAGGAGCAGGAGGACGAGACGTAGCAGGAGGAGGACAAGGAGCAGCAGCGGTAGAAGGAGCAGGATGTGGAGAAGGAGCAGCACGGGGAGAAGGAGCAGGAAGGGGAGAAGGAACACGATGTGGAGAAGGAGCAGGAGGTGGAGAAGGAGCAGGGATTGGAGAAGGAGCAGAAGGTAGAGAAGGAGGAGGACGGGGAGAAGGAGCAGAAGGGGGAAAAGGAGCAGGAGGGGGAGAAGGAGCAGGAGACCGAGAAGGAGCAGGAGGGGGAGAAGGAGCAGGATGAGGAGAAATAGCAGGAAGTGGAGATGGAGCAGGAGGGGGAGAAGGAGCAGCACGGGGAGAAGGAGCAGGAGGGGGAGAAGGAACAGGACGTGGAGAAGGAGCAGGAGGTGGAGAAGGAGCAGGGATTGGAGAAGGAGCAGAAGGTAGAGAAGGAGGAGGAGGGGGAGAAGGAGCAGAAGGGGGAGAAGGAGCAGGAGGGGGAGACGGAGCAGGAGGCCGAGAAGGAGCAGGAGGGGGAGAAGGAGCAGGAGATGGAGAAAGAGCAGGAGGTGGAGATGGAGCAGGAGGGGGAGAAGGAACAGGATGCGGAGAAGGAGCAGGAGGTGGAGAAGGAGCAGGGATTGGAGAAGGAGCAGGAGGTAGAGAAGGAGGAAGAGGGGGACAAGGAGCAGCAGGTGAAAAGGAGCAGGAGGGGGAGAAGGAGCAGGATTTGGAGATGGTGCAGGAGGTGGAGAAGGAGCAGGAGTTGTAGAAGGAGCAGGAGGTGGAGAAGGAGCAGGAGGGGGAGAAGGAGCAGGAGGGGGAGAAGGAGCAGGAGGGGGAGAAGGAGCAGGAGGGGCAGAAGGAGCACGAGGGGGAGAATGAGCAGGATGGTGTGAAGGAGCAGGAAGCGAAAAATGAGCAGGAGGTGGAGAAGGAGCAGGAGGTGGAGAATGAGCAGGAGGTGGAGAAGGAGCAGGAGGTGGAGAAGGAACTGGAGGTGGAGAAGGAAAGGGAGGGAGAGAAGGCGCAGGAGTCGGAGAAGGAGCAGGAGGAAGAGATGGAGCAGGAGGTGGAGAAGCTGCAAGTGGTGGAGAAGGAGCAGGAGGTGGAGAAGCAGCAGGTCGGAGAGAAGGCGCTGGAGCTGGATAAGGAGCAGCAGGGGTAGAAGGAGCAGGAGGGGAGAAGGAGCAGGAGGTGGCGAAGATGCAGGAGGGGGAGAAGGAGCAGGAGGTGGAGAAGGAGGAGGAGGTGGAGAAGGAGCAGGAGGTGGAGAAGGAGCAGGAGGTGGAGAAGGAGCAGAAGGTGGAGAAGGAGCAGGAGGGAGAGAAGGCGCAAGAGTTGGAGAAGATACAGGAAGGTGTGAACAAGCAAGAGGGGGAAAAGGAGCAGGAGGAGAAGGAGCAGCAGGTGGAGGTTGAGCAGGAGGAGGAGAAGTAGCAGGAGAATTTTGAGCAGGAGGTGGAGAAGTTGCAGGAGGTGGATAAGCAGCAGGAGATGGAGAACGTGCAGGAGGTGGAGAAGGAGCAGGAGGTGGAGAAGGAGCAGGAGGTGGAGTAGTGGCAGGAGGAGCAGAATGAGCAGGAGGTGGAGACGGAGCAGGAGGTGGAGAAGGAGCAGGAGGTGGAGATGGAGCAGGAGGTTGAGAAGGAACAGGAGGGAGAGAAGGCGCAGGAGTTGAAGAAGGAGCAGGAGGTGGAGAAGGAGCAGAAGGTGGAGAAGGAACAGGACGGAGAGAAGGCGCAAGAGTTGGAGAAGGAGCAGGACGGTGTGAAGGAGCAAGAGGGCGAAAAGGAGCAGGAGGAGGAGAAGGAGCACAGGTGGAGGTTGAGCAGGAGGAGGAGCAGCAGCAGGAGGAAGTTGAGCAGTTGGAGCAGGAGTAGCAGGAGAATTTTGAGGAGGAGGTGGAGAAGGTGTAGGAGGTGGATAAGCAGCAAGAGATGGAGAAGGAGCAGGAGGTGGAGTAGTGGCAGGAGGTGGAGTAGTGGCAGGAGGAGCAGAAGGATCAGGAGGTGGAGAAGGAACAGGAGGTGGAGAACGAGCAGGAGGTGGAGAAGGAGCAGGAGGAGGAGAAGGAGCAAGAGGTGGAGAAGAAGGAGGAGCTGGAGAAGGAGGGGGAGGGGGAGAAGGAGCAGGTGGTGCAGAAGGAGCTGTCGTTGGAGAAGGAGCAGGAGGACGAGAAGGAGCAGGAAGAGGAGAAGGAGCAGGAGGAGGAGAAATAGCAGGATGTGGAGAAGGAGCAGGAGGGGGAGAAGGAGCAGGACGGGGAGAAGGAGCAGGAGGGGGAGAAGGAACATGATGTGGAGAAGGAGCAGGAGGAGGAAAAGGAGCAGGGATTGGAGAAGGAGCAGGAGGTGGAGAAGGAGCAGGAGGGGGAGAAGGAGCAGGAGGTGGAAAAGGAGCAGGAGGGGGAGAATGAGCAGGATGTGGAGAAGGAGCAGGAGTTGTAGAAGGAGCAGGAGGTGGAGAAAGAGCAGAAGGGGGAGAAGGAGCAGGAGGTGGAGAAGGAGCAGGAGGGGGAGAAGGAGCAGGAGGGGGAGAAGGAGCAGGATGTGGAGAAGGAGCAGGAGGTGGAGAAGGAGCAGGAGTTGTAGAAGGAGCAGGAGGTGGAGAACGAGCAGAAGGGGGAAAAGCAGCAGGAGGTGGTGAAGGTGCAGGAGGGGGAGAAGGAGCAGGAGGTGGAGAAGGAGCAGGAGGGGGAGAAGGAGCAGGATGAGGAGAAATAGCAGGAAGTGGAGATGGAGCAGGAGGGGGAGAAGGAGCAGCACGGGGAGAAGGAGCAGGAGGGGGAGAAGGAACAGGACGTGGAGAAGGAGCAGGAGGTGGAGAAGGAGCCGGGATTGGAGAAGGAGCAGAAGGTAGAGAAGGAGGAGGAGGGGGAGAAGGAGCAGAAGGGGGAGAAGGAGCAGGATGGGGAGACGGAGCAGGAGGCCGAGAAGGAGCAGGAGGGGGAGAAGGAGCAGGAGATGGAGAAAGAGCAGGAGGTGGAGATGGAGCAGGAGGGGGAGGGGGAGAAGGAGCAGCACGGGGAGAAGGAGCAGGATCGAGAGAAGGAACAGGATGCGGAGAAGGAGCAGGAGGTGGAGAAGGAGCAGGGATTGGAGAAGGAGCAGGAGGTAGAGAAGGAGGAAGAGGGGGACAAGGAGCAGCAGGTGAAAAGGAGCAGGAGGGGGAGAAGGAGCAGGATTTGGAGATGGTGCAGGAGGTGGAGAAGGAGCAGGAGTTGTAGAAGGAGCAGGAGGTGGAGAAGGAGCAGGAGGGGGAGAAGGAGCAGGAGGGGGAGAAGGAGCAGGAGGGGCAGAAGGAGCACGAGGGGGAGAATGAGCAGGATGGTGTGAAGGAGCACGAGGGGGAAAACGAGTAGGAGGATGAGAAGGAGCAGGAGGAAGAGATGGAGCAGGAGGTGGAGAAGGAGCAGGAGGTGGAGTAGTGTCAGGAGGAGCAGAAGGATCAGGAGGTGGAGAAGGAACAGGAGGTGGAGAAGGAGCAGGAGGTGGAGGAGGAGCAGGAGGCCGAGAAGGAGCAGGAGGTGGAGAAGGAGCAGGAGGAGGAGAAGGAGCAGGAGGTGGAGAAGAAGGAGGAGGTGGAGAAGGAGCAGGAGGGGGAGAAGGAGCAGGAGGACAAGAAGGAGCAGGAAAAGGAGAAGGAGCAGGAGGAGGAGAAATAGCAGGAGGTGGAGAATGAGCAGGAGGGGGAGAAGGAGCAGGAGGACGAGAAGGAGCAGGAAAAGGAGAAGGAGCAGGAGGAGGAGAAATAGCAGGAGGGGGAGAAGCAGCAGGGGGAGGATAAGTAGCAGGAAGTGGAGAAGGAGCAGGAGGTGGAGAAGGAGCAGGAGGACGAGACGTAGCAGGAGGAGGACAAGGAGCAGCAGCGGTAGAAGGAGCAGGATGTGGAGAAGGAGCAGCACGGGGAGAAGGAGCAGGAAGGGGAGAAGGAACACGATGTGGAGAAGGAGCAGGAGGTGGAGAAGGAGCAGGGATTGGAGAAGGAGCAGAAGGTAGAGAAGGAGGAGGACGGGGAGAAGGAGCAGAAGGGGGAAAAGGAGCAGGAGGGGGAGAAGGAGCAGGAGACCGAGAAGGAGCAGGAGGGGGAGAAGGAGCAGGATGAGGAGAAATAGCAGGAAGTGGAGATGGAGCAGGAGGGGGAGAAGGAGCAGCACGGGGAGAAGGAGCAGGAGGGGGAGAAGGAACAGGACGTGGAGAAGGAGCAGGAGGTGGAGAAGGAGCAGGGATTGGAGAAGGAGCAGAAGGTAGAGAAGGAGGAGGAGGGGGAGAAGGAGCAGAAGGGGGAGAAGGAGCAGGAGGGGGAGACGGAGCAGGAGGCCGAGAAGGAGCAGGAGGGGGAGAAGGAGCAGGAGATGGAGAAAGAGCAGGAGGTGGAGATGGAGCAGGAGGGGGAGAAGGAACAGGATGCGGAGAAGGAGCAGGAGGTGGAGAAGGAGCAGGGATTGGAGAAGGAGCAGGAGGTAGAGAAGGAGGAAGAGGGGGACAAGGAGCAGCAGGTGAAAAGGAGCAGGAGGGGGAGAAGGAGCAGGATTTGGAGATGGTGCAGGAGGTGGAGAAGGAGCAGGAGTTGTAGAAGGAGCAGGAGGTGGAGAAGGAGCAGGAGGGGGAGAAGGAGCAGGAGGGGGAGAAGGAGCAGGAGGGGGAGAAGGAGCAGGAGGGGCAGAAGGAGCACGAGGGGGAGAATGAGCAGGATGGTGTGAAGGAGCAGGAAGCGAAAAATGAGCAGGAGGTGGAGAAGGAGCAGGAGGTGGAGAATGAGCAGGAGGTGGAGAAGGAGCAGGAGGTGGAGAAGGAACTGGAGGTGGAGAAGGAAAGGGAGGGAGAGAAGGCGCAGGAGTCGGAGAAGGAGCAGGAGGAAGAGATGGAGCAGGAGGTGGAGAAGCTGCAAGTGGTGGAGAAGGAGCAGGAGGTGGAGAAGCAGCAGGTCGGAGAGAAGGCGCTGGAGCTGGATAAGGAGCAGCAGGGGTAGAAGGAGCAGGAGGGGAGAAGGAGCAGGAGGTGGCGAAGATGCAGGAGGGGGAGAAGGAGCAGGAGGTGGAGAAGGAGGAGGAGGTGGAGAAGGAGCAGGAGGTGGAGAAGGAGCAGGAGGTGGAGAAGGAGCAGAAGGTGGAGAAGGAGCAGGAGGGAGAGAAGGCGCAAGAGTTGGAGAAGATACAGGAAGGTGTGAACAAGCAAGAGGGGGAAAAGGAGCAGGAGGAGAAGGAGCAGCAGGTGGAGGTTGAGCAGGAGGAGGAGAAGTAGCAGGAGAATTTTGAGCAGGAGGTGGAGAAGTTGCAGGAGGTGGATAAGCAGCAGGAGATGGAGAACGTGCAGGAGGTGGAGAAGGAGCAGGAGGTGGAGAAGGAGCAGGAGGTGGAGTAGTGGCAGGAGGAGCAGAATGAGCAGGAGGTGGAGACGGAGCAGGAGGTGGAGAAGGAGCAGGAGGTGGAGATGGAGCAGGAGGTTGAGAAGGAACAGGAGGGAGAGAAGGCGCAGGAGTTGAAGAAGGAGCAGGAGGTGGAGAAGGAGCAGAAGGTGGAGAAGGAACAGGACGGAGAGAAGGCGCAAGAGTTGGAGAAGGAGCAGGACGGTGTGAAGGAGCAAGAGGGCGAAAAGGAGCAGGAGGAGGAGAAGGAGCACAGGTGGAGGTTGAGCAGGAGGAGGAGCAGCAGCAGGAGGAAGTTGAGCAGTTGGAGCAGGAGTAGCAGGAGAATTTTGAGGAGGAGGTGGAGAAGGTGTAGGAGGTGGATAAGCAGCAAGAGATGGAGAAGGAGCAGGAGGTGGAGTAGTGGCAGGAGGTGGAGTAGTGGCAGGAGGAGCAGAAGGATCAGGAGGTGGAGAAGGAACAGGAGGTGGAGAACGAGCAGGAGGTGGAGAAGGAGCAGGAGGAGGAGAAGGAGCAAGAGGTGGAGAAGAAGGAGGAGCTGGAGAAGGAGGGGGAGGGGGAGAAGGAGCAGGTGGTGCAGAAGGAGCTGTCGTTGGAGAAGGAGCAGGAGGACGAGAAGGAGCAGGAAGAGGAGAAGGAGCAGGAGGAGGAGAAATAGCAGGATGTGGAGAAGGAGCAGGAGGGGGAGAAGGAGCAGGACGGGGAGAAGGAGCAGGAGGGGGAGAAGGAACATGATGTGGAGAAGGAGCAGGAGGAGGAAAAGGAGCAGGGATTGGAGAAGGAGCAGGAGGTGGAGAAGGAGCAGGAGGGGGAGAAGGAGCAGGAGGTGGAAAAGGAGCAGGAGGGGGAGAATGAGCAGGATGTGGAGAAGGAGCAGGATGTGGAGAAGGAGCAGGAGGTGGAGAAGGAGCAGGAGTTGTAGAAGGAGCAGGAGGTGGAGAACGAGCAGAAGGGGGAAAAGCAGCAGGAGGTGGTGAAGGTGCAGGAGGGGGAGAAGGAGCAGGAGGTGGAGAAGGAGCAGTCGTTGTACAAGGAGCAGGAGGACGAGAAGGAGCAGGAAGAGGAGAAGGAGCAAGAGGAGGAGAAATAGCAGGAGGTGCAGAAGGAGCAGGATGTGGAGAAGGAGCACGAGGTGGAGAAGGAGCAGGAGTTGTAGAAGGAGCAGAAGCGGGAGAAGGAGCAGTTGGCGGAGAAGGAGCAGGAGGGGCAGACGGAGCAGAAAGGGGAGAAGTAGCAGGAGATGGAGAAGGAGCAGGAGGGGGAGAAGGAGCAGCAGGTCGAGAAGGCGCAGGATTTGGAGAATGAGCAGGATGGTGTGAAGGAGCAGGAAGCGGAAAATAAGCAGGAGGAGGAGAAGGAGCAGGAGGAGGAGCAGCAGCAGGAGGAAGTTGAGCAGTTGGAGCAGGAGTAGCAGGAGAATTTTGAGGAGGAGGTGGAGAAGGTGTAGGAGGTGGATAAGCAGCAAGAGATGGAGAAGGAGCAGGAGGTGGAGTAGTGGCAGGAGGTGGAGTAGTGGCAGGAGGAGCAGAAGGATCAGGAGGTGGAGAAGGAACAGGAGGTGGAGAACGAGCAGGAGGTGGAGAAGGAGCAGGAGGAGGAGAAGGAGCAAGAGGTGGAGAAGAAGGAGGAGCTGGAGAAGGAGGGGGAGGGGGAGAAGGAGCAGGTGGTGCAGAAGGAGCTGTCGTTGGAGAAGGAGCAGGAGGACGAGAAGGAGCAGGAAGAGGAGAAGGAGCAGGAGGAGGAGAAATAGCAGGATGTGGAGAAGGAGCAGGAGGGGGAGAAGGAGCAGGACGGGGAGAAGGAGCAGGAGGGGGAGAAGGAACATGATGTGGAGAAGGAGCAGGAGGAGGAAAAGGAGCAGGGATTGGAGAAGGAGCAGGAGGTGGAGAAGGAGCAGGAGGGGGAGAAGGAGCAGGAGGTGGAAAGGAGCAGGAGGGGGAGAATGAGCAGGATGTGGAGAAGGAGCAGGAGTTGTAGAAGGAGCAGGAGGTGGAGAAAGAGCAGAAGGGGGAGAAGGAGCAGGAGGTGGAGAAGGAGCAGGAGGGGGAGAAGGAGCAGGAGGGGGAGAAGGAGCAGGATGTGGAGAAGGAGCAGGAGGTGGAGAAGGAGCAGGAGTTGTAGAAGGAGCAGGAGGTGGAGAACGAGCAGAAGGGGGAAAAGCAGCAGGAGGTGGTGAAGGTGCAGGAGGGGGAGAAGGAGCAGGAGGTGGAGAAGGAGCAGTCGTTGTACAAGGAGCAGGAGGACGAGAAGGAGCAGGAAGAGGAGAAGGAGCAAGAGGAGGAGAAATAGCAGGAGGTGCAGAAGGAGCAGGATGTGGAGAAGGAGCACGAGGTGGAGAAGGAGCAGGAGTTGTAGAAGGAGCAGGAGGTGGAGAAGGAGCAGGAGGGGGAGAAGGAGCAGAAAGGGGAGAAGTAGCAGGAGATGGAGAAGGAGCAGGAGGGGGAGAAGGAGCAGCAGGTCGAGAAGGCGCAGGATTTGGAGAATGAGCAGGATGGTGTGAAGGAGCAGGAAGCGGAAAATAAGCAGGAGGAGGAGAAGGAGCAGGAGGAGGAGAAGGAGCAGGCGGTGGAGAAGGAGGAAGAGGTGGAGAATTAGCAGGAGCTGGAGGATGAGCAGGAGGTGGAGAAGGAGCAGAAGGTGGAGAAGGAAAGGGAGGGAGAGAAGGCGGAGGAGATGGAGAAGGAGCAGGAGGAGGAAGTTGAGCAGAAGGATGAGAAGGAGCGGGAGCAAGAGAAGGAGCAGGAGGTGGAGAAGGAGCAGGAGGTGGAGAAGGAGCAGGAGGAGGAGAAGGAGCAGGAGGAGGAGAAAGTGCAGGAGGACTAGATGGAGCGTGAGGAGGAGAAGGAGCAGGAGAGAAGAAGGAGGAGGAGGTGAAGAAGGAGCAGGAGGAGGAGGTTGAGCAGAAGGATGAGAAGGATCGGGAGCAAGAGAAGGGGCAGGAGGTGGAGAAGGAGCAGGACGGTTCGAAGGGGCACGAGGGGGAAAAGGAGCAGGAGGAGGAGAAGGAGCAGGAGGAGGAGAAGGAGCAGGAGGAGGAGATGGAGCGTGAGGAGGAGAAGGAGCAGGAGAGCAGAAGGGGGAGGAGGTGTAGAAGGAGCAGGAGGAGGAATTTGAGCAGAAGGATGATAAGGATCGGGAGCAAGAGAAGGGGCAGGAGGTGGAGAAGGAGCAGGAGGTGGAGAAGGAGCAGGAGCAAGAGAAGGAGCAGGAGGTGGAGAAGGAGCAGGAGGTGGAGAACGAGCACGGGGTGGTGAAGGAGAAGGAATAGGAGAAGGAGCAGGAGGAGGAGAAGGAGCAGGAGGGGGAGAAAGAGCAGGAGGAGGAGAAGGAACAGGAGGTGGAGAAGGAGCACGAGGTGGGGAAGCAGCAAGAGGTGGAGAAGGAGCAGGAGTTTCTGAGGGAGCAGGATGTGGAGTAGTGGCAGGAGGTGGAGAAGGAGCAGGAGGTGGAGAAGGAGCAGGAGGGTGAGAAGGAGCAGGAGGGGTAGAAGGAGCAGGAGGGTGAGAAGGAGCAAGAGGGGGAAAATGAGCAGGAGGAGGAGAAGGAGCAGCAGGTGGAGGTTGAGCAGGAGGATCAGCAGCAGCAGGAGGAAGTTGAGCAGTTGGAGGAGAAGTAGGAGGAGAATTTTGAGCAGGAGGTGGTGAAGGAGTCGGAGGTGGATAAGCAGCAGGAGATGGAGAACATGCAGGAGGTGGATAAGGAGCAGGAGGTGGAGAAGGAGCAGGAGGTGGAGTAGTGGCAGGAGGAGCAGAAGGATCAGGAGGTGGAGAAGGAACAGGAGGTTGAGAAGGAGCAGGAGGAGGAGAAGGAGCAGGAGGTGGAGAAGAAGGAGGAGGTGGAGAAGGAGCAGGAGGGGGAGAAGGAGCGGGAGTTGGAGAAGGAGCAGTCGTTGGAGAAGGAGCAGGTGGTGGAGAAGGAGCAGGATGTGGAGAAACAGCAGGAGGGGGAGAAGGAGCTGGATGAGGTGAAGGAGCAGGTGGTGTAGATGGAGCAGGAGGTGAAGAAGCAGCAGGAGGAGGAGAAGTAGCAGGAGGTGGAGAAGGAGCAGGAGTTGTAGAAGGAGCAGGAGGGGGTGAAGGAGCAGTAGGCTGTGAAGGAGCAGGAGGAGGTGAACGAGCAGGAGGTGGTGAACGAGCAGGTGTGTGAGAAGGAGCAGGGGGAAGAGAAGGAGAGGGAGGAGGAGAAGGAGCAGGAGGAGGAGAAGAAGCAGGAGGAGGTGAAGGAGCAGGAGGTGGAGAAAGAGCAGAAGGTGGAGAAGGAACAGGAGTAGCAGAAGGAGCAGGAGGAGGATGTTGAGCAGGCGATGGAGCAGTTGCAGGAGGAGGAGAATGAGCAGGAGGACGTTGAGCAGGTGGAGGAGAAGTAGCAGGAGAATGTTGAGGAGGAGGCTGAGGAGGAGTAGGAGGTGGAGAAGCAGCAGGAGGTGGAGAAGGTGCAGGAGGTGGAGAAGCTGCAGGAGGCGAATTAGCACCCTGAGGATGAGAAGGAGCAGGAGGAGGAGAAGAAGGTGCAGGAGCAGGAGAAGGAGCGGGAGGTGGAATTTGAGCTGGAGGAGGAGAAGAAGCAGCAGGGGCGGGAGAAGGAGCACGAGCAGGAAAAGGAGCAGGAGGAGGAGAAGGTGCAGGAGGAGGAGAAAGAGCAGGAGGACTAGATGGTGCGTGAGGAGGAGAAGGAGCAGGAGAGCAGAAGGAGGAGGAGGTTAAGAAGGAGCAGGAGGAGGAGGTTGAGCAGAAGGATGAGAAGGATCGGGAGCAAGAGAAGGGGCAGGAGGTGGAGAAGGAGCAGGAGGAGGAGAAGGAGCAGGAGCAAGAGAAGGAGCAGGAGGTGGAGAAGGAGCATGGGGTGGTGAAGGAGAAGGAATAGGAGAAGGAGCAGGAGGAGGAGAAGGAGCAGGAGGGGGAGAAAGAGCAGGAGGAGGAGAAGGAGCAGGAGGTGGAGAAGGAGCAGGAGGGGGAGAAGATGCAGGAGGGGGAGAAGGAGCAGGAGGTGGAGAATGAGGAGGAGGAAGAGAAGGCGAAGGAGTTGGAGAAGGAGCAGGACGGTGTTAAGGAGCAAGAGGGGGAAAATGAGCAGGAGGAGGAGAAGGAGCAGCAGGTGGAGGTTGAGCAGGAGGAGGAGCAGCAGCAGGAGGAAGTTGAGCAGTTGGAGGAGAAGTAGGAGGAGAATTTTGAGCAGGAGGTGGTGAAGGAGTCGGAGGTGGATAAGCAGCAGGAGATGGAGAACGTGCAGGAGGTGGATAAGGAGCAGGAGGTGGATAAGGAGCAGGAGGTGGAGAAGGAGCAGGAGGTGGAGTAGTGGCAGGAGGAGCAGAAGGATCAGGAGGTGGAGAAGGAACACGAGGTTGAGAAGGAGCAGGAGGAGGAGAAGGAGCAGGAGGTGGCGAAGAAGGAGGAGGTGGAGAAGGAGCAGGAGGGGGAGAAGGAGCAGTCGTTGGAGAAGGAGCAGGAGGACGAGAAGGAGCAGGACGGGGAGAATGAGCAGGAGGGGGAGAAACAGCAGGAGGGGGAGATGGAGCTGGAGGAGGAGAAGGAGCAGGTGGTGGAGATGGAGCAGCTGGTGGAGAAGGAGCAGGTGGTGGAGACGGAGCAGGATGTGGAGAAACAGCAAGAGGGGGAGAAGGAGCTGGATGAGGTGAAGGAGCAGGTGGTGTAGATGGAGCAGGAGGTGAAGAAGCAGCAGGAGGAGGAGAAGTAGCAGGAGGTGGAGAAGGAGCAGGAGTTGTAGAAGGAGCAGCAGGGGGTGAAGGAGCAGTAGGAGGTGAACGAGCAGGAGGTGGTGAACGAGCAGGTGTGTGAGAAGGAGCAGGGGGAAGAGAATGAGAGGGAGGAGGAGAAGGAGCAGGAGGAGGAGAAGAAGCAGGAGGAGGTGAAGGAGCTGGAGGTGGAGAAAGAGCAGAAGGTGGAGAAGGAACAAGAGGAGCAGAAGGAGCAGGAGGAGGATGTTGAGCAGGCGATGGAGCAGTTGCAGGAGGAGGAGAAGGAGCAGGAGGACGTTGAGCAGGTGGAGGAGAAGTAGCAGGAGAATGTTGAGGAGGAGGCTGAGGAGGAGTAGGAGGTGGAGAAGCAGCAGGAGGTGGAGAAGGTGCAGGAGGTGGAGAAGCTGCAGGAGGAGAAGAAGCACCCTGAGGATGAGAAGGAGCAGGATGAGGAGAAGAAGGTGCAGGAGCAGGAGAAGGAGCGGTAGGTGGAATTTGAGCAGGAGGAGGAGCAGAAGCAGCAGGGGCGGGAGAAGGAGCACGAGCAGGAAAAGGAGCAGGAGGAGGAGAAGGAGCAGGAGGAGGATAAGGAGCAGGAGGAGGACAAGGAGCAGGAGGTGTAGAAGGGGCAGGAGGGAGAGAAAGCGCAGGAGTTGGAAAAGGAGCAGAAGCTGTAGAATGAGCCCGAGCAGGAGGTGGAGAAGGAGCATGAGGAGGAGAAGCAGCAGGAGGAGGAGAAGCAGTAGGAGGGAGATAAGGCGCAGGATGTGGATAAGGAGCAGGCGGGGGAGAAAGAGCAGGAGGTGGAGACGGAGCAGGAGGTGGAGAAGCAGCAGGATGTGGAGAAGGAGCAGGACGTGTAGAAGGAGCAGGAGGTGGAGAGGGATCAAGAGGTGGAGCAGGAGCAGGAGGAGGAGAAGCAGCAGGAGAAGTAGAAGCAGCAGGATCGGGAGAAGGAGCAGGAGCAGGAAAAGGAGCAGGAGGAGGAGAAGTAGCAGGAGGAGGACAAGGAGCAGGAGCTGGAGAAGGAGCAGGAGGGAGAGAAGGAAAAGGAGGGAGAGAAGGAGCAGGAGGTGGAGAAGTAGCAGGAGGTTGAGAAGGAGAAGGAGTTGGAGAAGGAGCATGAGTTGGAGTCGGAGAAGGAGTTGAAGAAGGAGCAGTTGAACTTTTAGGAGCTGGAGAATGAGAACGATAAAGAGGAGGTTGAGCAACAGGTGTAGAAGGTGTAGGTGGTGGATAAGGAGCAGGAGGAGGAGAAGGAGCAGGAGGAGGAGAAGGATCAGGAGGTGGAGAAGGAGCAGGAGGTGGAGAAGGAGCAGGGGGTGGAGAAGGAGCAGGAGTTGGACTGGGAGCAGGAAGAGGAGAAGGAGCAGGAGGTGGAGAAGGATCAGGAGGTGGAGAAGGAGCAGGAGGTGGAGAAGGAGCAGGGGGTGGAGAAGGAGCAGGATTTGGACTGGGAGCAGGAAGAGGAGAAGGAGCAGGACGTGGAGAAGTAGCAGGAGGGGGCAAAGGAGCGGGAGGAGGAGAAGGAGCGGGAGGAGGAGAAGGAGCGGGAGGAGGAGAACGAGCAGAAAGAGTAAAAGTAGGAGGAGGTGTTGAAGGAGCATGAGGAGGAGGTTGACCAGAAGGACGAGAAGGAGCAGGAGCAAGAGAAGGAGCAGGTGGTGGAGAAGGTGCAGGAGGTGCAGAAGGAGCAGGATGTGCAGAATGAGCAGGAGGTGTAGAAGGAGCAGGAGGCGGAGAAGGAGCAGGAGGTGGAGCAGGAGCAGGAGGAGGAGAAGGAGCTGGATGAGGAGAAGGAGCTGGAGGAGGAGAACGAGCAGGCTGAGGACAAGGAGCAGGAGGTGTCGAAGGAGCAGGAGGAGGAGGTTGACCAGAAGGACGAGAATGAGCAGGAGCAAGAGAAGGAGCAGGTGGTGGAGAAGGAGCAGGAGGTGGAGTGGTGGAAGGAGGTGGGGAAGGAGCAGGAGGTGGGGAAGGATTAGGAGGTGGAGAAGCAGCACGAGGTGGAGAAGCAGCAGGAGCGGGAGAAGGAGCACGAGCAGGAAAAGGACCACGCGCAGGAAAAGGAGCAGGAGTTGGGGAAGGGTCAGGAGGAGGACAAGGAGCAGGAGATGCAGAAGGCGCATGAGGGAGAGAAGGAGCAGGAGGGGGAGAAGGAGCAGGAGGTGGAGAAGGAGCATGAGGTGGAGAATGAGCAGGTCGGAGAGAAGACGCAGGAGCTGGATAAGCAGCAGGAGGGGGGCAAGGAGCAGTAGGTGGAGAAGGAACAGGAGGTGGAGAAAGAGCAGGAGGTGGAAGAAGAGCATGATGTGGAGAAGGAGCTGGTGGAGGAGAAGGAGCAGGTGGTGGAGAAGGAGCAGTTGGTGGAGAATGAGCAGGAGGAGGAGAAGGAGCCCGAGGTGGGGACGCAGCAAGAGGTGGAGAAGGAGCAGGAGATTCTTAAGGAGCAGGAGGTGGAGTAGTGGCAGGAGGTGGAGAAGGAGCACGAGGTGGAGAAGGAGCAGGAGGGGGAGAAGATGCAGGAGGGGGAGAAGGAGCAGGAGGTGGAGAAGGAGCAGGACCGTGTGAAGGAGCATAGGGGGAAAAGGTGCAGGAGGAGGAGAAGGAGCAGCAGGTGGAGGTTGAGCATGAGGAGGAGCAGCAGCAGGAGGAAGTTGAGCAGTTGGAGGAGAAGTAGCAGGAGAATTTTGAGCAGGAGGTGGAGAAGGTGTAGGAGATGGATAAGCAGCAGGAGATGGAGAACGTGCAGGAGGTGGAGAAGGAGCAGGAGGTGGAGAAGGAGCAGGAGGTGGAGTAGTGGCAGGAGGAGCAGAAGGAGCAGGAGGTGGATAAGGAGCAGCAGGGGGAGAAGGAGCAGTCGGTGGAGAAGGAGCAGGAGGTGGAGGAAGAGCGTGAGGAAGAGAAAGAGCAGGATGTGGAGAAGCAGCAGGAGGAGGAGAAGTAGCAGGAAGTGGAGAAGGAGCAGAAGGTGGAGATGGAGCATGAGGACGAGACGTAGCAGGAGGAGGACAAGGAGCAGGAGGTGAAGAAGGAGCAGGAGGGAGAGAAGGCGCAGGAGGTGAAGAAGTAGCAGGAGGGGGAGAAGGATTATGAGTGTAGAAGGAGTCAGATGTGGAGAAGGAGCAGTAGGCGGAGAAGGAGGAGGAGGTGGAGAAGGAGCAGCAGAAGGAGCAGGAGAAGGAGCAGGAGTTGGAGAATGAGCAGGAGTTGAAGAAGGAGCAGGTGAACTTATCGGAGCTGGAGCAGGAGAACGATAAAGAGGAGGTTGAGCAGGAGGTTTAGAAGGAGTAGGAGGTGGAGAAGGAGCCGGAGGTGGAGAAGGAGCAGGAGGGTGAGAAGGAGCAGGAGGGGTAGAAGGAGCAGGAGGGTGAGAAGGAGCAGGAGGTGGATAAGGAGCAGGAGTTGGAAAAGGAGCAGGAGGTGGAGAAGGAGCAGAAGGTGCAGAAGGAGCAGGAGGGCGAGAAGGCGCAGGAGTTGGAGAGGGAGCAGGACGGTGTGAAGGAGCAGGAGGGGGAAAAGGAGCTGGAGGAGGAGAAGGAATCATAGAGTCATCGAATCATACAGTTATACAGCACGGATATAGGCCCTTCGGCCTATCGTGTCCGCACCGGCCATCAAGCCCAGTCAAATCTAATCCCATATTCCAGCATTTGGTCCGTAGCCTTGTATGCTGTGGCATTTCAAGTGCTCATCCAAATGCTTCTTGAATGTTGTGAGGGTTCCTGCCTCCACAACCCTCTCAGGCAGTGAGTTCCAGACTCCAACCACCCTCTGGGTGAAAAAGTTATTTCTCAAATCCCCTCTAAACCTCCCGCCTTTTACCTTGAATCTATGCCCCCTTGTTATAGAACCCTCAACAAAGGGAAAAAGCTCCTTCGTATCCATCCTATCTCTGCCCCTCATAATTTTGTACACCTCAATCATGTCCCCCCTCAGCCTCCTCTGCTCCAAAGAAAACAAACCCAATCTTCCCAGTCTCTCTTCATAGCTGAAGCGCTCCAGCCCTGGTAACATCCTGGTGAATCTCCACTGCACCCTCTCCAAAGCGATCACATCCTTCCTGTAGTGCGGCGACCAGAACTGCACACAGTACTCCAGCTGTGGCCTAACCAGTGTTTTATACAGCTCCATCATAACCTCCTTGCTCTTATATTCTATGCCTCGGCTAATAAAGGCAAGTATCCCATATGCCTTCTTTACCACCTTATCTACCTGTTCCGCCGCCTCCAGGGATCTGTGAACTTGCACACCAAGATCCCTCTGACCCTCTGTCTTGCCTAGGGTCTTCCCATTCATTGTGTATTCCCTTGCCTTGTTAGTCCCTCCAAAGTGCATCACCTCTCACTTTTCCGGGTTAAATTCCATTTGCCACTGTTCTGCCCATCTGACCAACCCATCTATATCGTCCTGCAGACTGAGGCTATCCTCCTCGCTATTGACCACCCTACCAATTTTTGTATCATCAGCGAACTTACTGATCATACCTTTTACATTCATATCCAAGTCATTAATGTAGACCACAAACAGCAAGGGACCCAGCACCGATCCCTGTGGTACCCCACTGGCCACAGGCTTCCAGTCACAAAAAGAACCTTCGACCATCACCCTCTGCCTTCTGCCACTAAGCCAGTTTTGTATCCAAAGTGCCAAGGCACCCTGGACTCTATGGGCTCGTACCTTCTTGACCAGTCTCCTGTGCGGGACTTTATCGAAGTCCTTACTGAAATCCACTACGTTACCCTCATCCACACGCCTCGTCACCCCCTCAAAAAATTCAATCAAATTAGTCAGACATGATCTTCCCTTGACAAAGCCATGTTGACTATCCCTGATTAATCCTTGCTTCTCCAAGTGGAGACTAATTTTGTCCTTCAGAATTTTTTCCAATAATTTTCCTACCACTGATGTTAGGCTCACTGGCCTGTAGTTACCCGGTTTTTCCCTACTCCCCTTCTTGAATAATGGTACTACATTAGCGGTTCTCCAGTCCTCTGGCACATCCCCTGTGGCCAGAGAGGTTCTGAATATATGTGTCAGAGCCCCCGCAATCTCCTCCTTTGCCTCACACAGTAGCCTGGGATACATTTCGTCCGGGCCTGGGGATTTATCCATTTTTAGGCCTGCTAAAACCGCCAATACCTCCTCCCGCTCGATGTTAATATGTTCGAGTATATCACAGTCCCCCTGTCGTATTTCTCTGTCCACGTCGTCCTTCTCCATAGTGAAAACAAATGCAAAAAATTCATTTAGAACCCCTCCTACATCTTCCGGCTCCACACACAGATTGCCATTTTTGTCCCTAATGGGCCCTATTTTTTCCCTAGTTATCCTCTTACCCTTAAAATACTTATAAAACATCTTAGGATTTTCCTTTATTTTGCTCGCCAGTGTTTTTTCATGGCCCTTCCTTGATCTCCTAATTTCCTTTTTAAGTATCCCCTTGCACTTTTTGTACTCCTCGAGGGCTTCCTCCGTCCTTTGCCTTTGTATCTGCCAAAAGCCCTCCTTTTTTTCCTAATCCATTCTCGTATATCCCCTGACATCCAAGGTTCCCTGGAGTTCTTGGAACCACCCTTGACCTTTACGGGAACATGTTGCCATTGTATGGTCTCAATCTCCCTTCTGAAAGACTCCCATTGCTCCGATGCGGATTTTCCTACAAGCAGCTGATCCAAGTCCATTTTGGCCAGATCCTGCCTTATCCTATTAAAATCGGAGCAGGAGCAGGAGTGGCAGCAGGAGGAGGAGAAGGAGCAGGAGGTGGAGAAGGTGCAGGAGGTGGAGAAGTTGCAGGACGAGGAGAAGGAGCAGGAGGTGGAGGTTGAGCAGGAGGAGGAGCAGTAGCAGGAGGAGGTTGAGCAGTTGGAGGAGAAGTAGCAGGAGAATTTTTCGCTTGACTTGAAGAAGGAGTAGGAGGTGGAGAAGGAGCTGGAGGAGGAGAAGGAGCAGGTGGAGTACAAAGGAGTGGTAGTAGGAGATGGAGCGTGGGGAGGAGAAGGAGCAGGAAGAGCAGAAGGAGTAGGAGGTGTAGAACGAGCAGGAGGAGGAGGTTGAGCAGAAGGACGAGAAGGAGCGGGAGCAAGAGAAGGAGCAGGAGGTGGAGAAGGAGCAGGAGGTGGAGAAGGAGCAGGAGGGGGAGAAGATGCAAGAGGGGGAGAAGGAGCAGGAGGTGGAGAAGGAGCAGGAGGAGGAGAAGCAGAAAGAGGAGGAGAAGCAGCAGGAAGATGAGAAGCAGCGGGGGCGGGAGAAGGAGCACGAGCAGGAAAAGGAGCTTAAGGAGGAGAAGGAGCTGGAGGAGGAGAAGGAGCAGGGGGAGTACAAAGGAGTTCTAGTAGGAGATGGAGCGTGGGGAGGAGAAGGAGCAGGAAGAGCAGACGGAGTAGGAGGTGTAGAAGGAGCAGGAGGTGGGGTAGTGGCAGGAGGTGGAGAAGTAGCAGGAGGTGGAGGAGGAGCAGGAGGGGGAGAAGATGCAGGAGGGAGAGAAGGAGCAGGAGGTGGAGAAGGAGCAGGAGGTGGAGAAGGAGCAGGAGGTGGAGAAGGAACAGGAGGGAGAGAAGGCGCAGGAGTTGCAGAAGGAGCAGGACCGTGTGAAGTAGCAAGAGGGGGGAAAGGAGCAGGAGGAGGAGAAGGAGCAGCAGGTGGAGGTTGACCAGGAGGAGGAGCAGCAGCAGGAGGAGGTTGAGCAGATGGAGGAGAAGTAGCAGGAGAATTTTGAGCAGGAGGTGGAGTAGGTGTCGGAGGTGGATCAGCAGCACGAGATGGAGAACGTGCAGGAGTTGGAGAAGGAGCAGGAGGGGGAGAAGATGCAGGAGGGAGAGAAGGAGCAGGAGGTGGAGAAGGAGCAGGAGGTGGAGAAGGAGCAGGAGGTGGAGAAGGAACAGGAGGGAGAGAAGGCGCAGGAGTTGGAGAAGGAGCAGGACCGTGTGAAGGAGCAAGAGGGGGGAATGGAGCAGGAGGAGGAGAAGGAGCAGCAGGTGGAGGTTGACCAGGAGGAGGAGCAGCAGCAGGAGGCGGTTGAGCAGTTGGAGGAGATGTAGCAGGAGAATTTTGAGCAGGAAGTGGAGTAGGTGTCGGAGGTGGATCAGCAGCACGAGATGGAGAACGTGCAGGAGTTGGAGAAGGAGCAGGAGGTGGAGAAGGAGCAGGAGGTGGAGGAGTGTCAGGAGGAGCAGAAGGATCAGGAGGTGGAGAAGGAACAGGAGGTGGAGTTGGAGCAGGAGGTGGTGAAGGAGCAGGAGGAGGAGAAGGAGCAGGAGGTGGAGAAGAAGGAGGAGGTGGAGAAGGAGCAGAAGGGGGAGAAGGAGCAGGAGGTGGAGAAGGAGCAGTCGTTGGAGAAGGAGCAGGAGGACGAGAAGGAGCAGGAAGAGGAGAAGGAGCAGGAGGAGGAGAAATAGCAGGAGGTGGAGAAGGATCAGGAGGGAGAGAAGGAGCAGGACGGGGAGAAGGAGCAGGAGGGGGAGAAGATACAGGATGTGGAGAAGGAGCAGGAGGTGGAGAAGGAGCAGGGATTCGAGAAGGAGCAGCAGGTAGAGAAAGAGCAGGAGGGGGAGAAGGAGCAGGAGATGGAGAAGGAGCATGAGGGGGAGAAGGAGCAGGAGGTGGAAAAGGAGCAGGAGGGGGAGAAGGAGCAGGAGTTGCAGAAGGAGCAGGAGGTGGAGAAGGAGCAGGTGGGGGAGAAGGAGCAGCAGGGGGAGAAGATGCAGGAGGGGCAGAAGGAGCAGGTGGTGGAGAAGGAGCAGGAGATTTAGATGGAGCAGGAGAGGGGAAGGAGCAGCAGGGGGAGAAGATGCAGGAGGGGGAGAAGGAGCAGGTGGGGGAGAAGGAGCAGCAGGGGGAGAAGATGCAGGAGGGGCAGAAGGAGCAGGTGGTGGAGAAGGAGCAGGAGATTTAGATGGAGCAGGAGGTGAAGAAGGAGCAGCAGGTCGAGAAGGAGCAGGAGGAGGAGAAGGAGCAGAAGGTGTGAGAAGGAGCAGAAGCGAGAGAAGGCGCAGGAGTTGTAGAATGAGCAGGATGGTGTGAAGGAGCAGGAAGCGGAAAATGAGCAGGAGGAGGAGAAGGAGCAGGAGGAGGAGGTTGAGCAGAAGGACGAGAAGGAGAAGGAGCATGAGGTGGAGAAAGAGCAGGAGGTGCAGAAGAAGCAGGAGGTGGAGAAGGAGCAGGATGTGGAGAAGGAGCAGGAGGTGGAGAAAGAAAGGGAGGGAGAGAAGGCGCAGGAGTTGGAGAAGGAGCAGGACGGTGTGAAGGAGCACGAGGGGGAGAAGGAGCAGGAGGAGGAGAAGGAGCAGGAGGTGGAGAAGGAGCAGGAGGTGGAGAAGGCGCAAGTGGTGGAGATGGAGCAGGAGGTGGAGAAGCAGCAGGTCGGAGAGAAGGAGCAGGAGCTGGATAAGGATCATGAGGTGGAGAAGGAGCAGTCGGTGGAGAAGGAGCAGGAGGTAGCGAACTAGCAGGAGGTGGAGGAAGAGCGTGGGGAGGAGAAAGAGCAGGAGGTGGAGAAGCAGCATGAGGAGGATAAATAGCAGGAAGTGGAGAAGGAGCAGGAGGTGGAGAAGGAGCAGGAGGACGAGACATAGCAGGAGGAGGACAAGGAGCAGCAGCGGTAGAAGGAGCAGGAGGGGGAGAAGGAGCAGGAGTGGGAGAAGGAGCAGGAGGTGGAGAAGGAGCAGGATGTGGAGAAGGAGCAGGAGGATTAGAAAGAGCAGGAGTTGGAGAAGGAGCAGGAGGTAGAGAAGGAGCAGGAGGGGGAGAGGGAGCAGGACGGGGAGAAGGAGCAGGAGGCGGAGAAGGAGCAGGAGGGTACGAAGGATCAGGAGGTGGACATGGAGCAGGAGGTGGAGAAGGAGCAGAAGGAGGAGAGGCAGCAGGAGGAGCTGAAGGAGCAGTGAGTGGAGAAGGTGCAGGAGGTGGAGAAGTTGCAGAGGAAGAGAAGGAGCAGGAGGTTGAAGTTGAGCAGGAGGAGGAGCATCAGCAGGAGGAAGTTGAGCAGTTGGAGGAGAAGTAGCAGGAGAATTTTGAGCATGACTTGGAGAAGCAGCAGGAGGTGGAGATGGAGCAGGAGGTGGAGAAGGAGCAGAAGGTGGTGAAGGAGCAGGAGGGAGAGAAGGCGCAGGGATTGGAGAGGGAGCAGGATGGTGTAAAGGAGCAGGAGGTGGAAAAGGAGCTGGAGGAGGAGAAGGAGCAGGAGGAGGAGAGGCAGCAGGAGGAGCTGAAGGAGCAGTGAGTGGAGAAGGTGCAGGAGGTGGAGAAGTTGCAGAGGAAGAGAAGGAGCAGGAGGTTGAAGTTGAGCAGGAGGAGGAGCATCAGCAGGAGGAAGTTGAGCAGTTGGAGGAGAAGTAGCAGGAGAATTTTGAGCATGACTTGGAGAAGCAGCAGGAGGTGGAGATGGAGCAGGAGGTGGAGAAGGAGCAGGAGGAGGAGTGGTGGCAGGAGGTAGAGAAGGAGCAGGAGGAGGAGAAGCAGAAAGAGGAGGAGAAGCAGCTGGAAGATGAGAAGCAGCGGGGGCGGGAGAAGGAGCACGAGCAGGAAAACGAGCTTCAGGAGGAGAAGGAGCAGGAGGAGGAGTAGGAGCAGGAGGAGGGGAAGGAGCAGGAGGAGGGGAAGGAGCAGGAGGAGGGGAAGGAGCAGGAGGAGTACAAAGGAGTGGTAGGAGCAGATGGAGCGTGGGGAGGAGAAGGAGCAGGAAGAGCAGAAGGAGGAGGAGGTGTAGAAGGAGCAGGAGGAGGAGGTTGAGCAGAAGGACGAGAAGGAGCGGGAGCAAGAGAAGGAGCAGGAGGTGGAGAAGGAGCAGGAGGTGGAGAAGGAGCAGGAGGTGGAGAAGGAGCAGGAGGAGGAGAAGGAGCAGCACGGGGAGAAGGAGCAGGAGGGGGAGAAGGAACAGGATGTGTAGAAGGAGCAGGAGGTGGAGAAGGAGCATGGGGGCGAGAAGGAGCAGGAGGGGGAGAAGGAGCAGGCGATGGAGAAGGAGCATGAGGGGTAGAAGGAGCAGGAGGTGGAAAACGAGTAGGAGGGGGAGAAGGAGCAGGATCTGGAGAAAGAGAAGGAGGTGGAGAAGGAGCAGGAGTTGTAGAAGGAGCAGGAGGTGGAGAAGGAGCTGAAGGGGGAGAAGGAGCAGGAGGGGGAGAAGGAGCAGGATGGGCAGAAGGAGCAGGAGGGGGAGAAGCAGCAGGAGGGGGAGAAGATGCAGGAGGGGGAGAAGGAGCAGGAGGGGGAGGTTGAGCAGAAGGACGAGAAGGAGCAGGAGCAAGAGAAGGATCATGAGGTGGAGAAGGAGCAGGAGGTGGAGAAGGAGCAGGAGGTGGAGAATGAGCAGGAGGTGGAGAAGGAGCAGAAGGAGCAGGAGGTGGAGAAGGAGCAGGAGGTGGAGAAGGAAAGGGAGGGAGAGAAGGCGCAGGAGTTGGAGAAGGAGCAGGACGGTGTGAAGGAGCACGAGGGGGAAAAGGAGTAGGAGGAGGAGAAGGAGCAGGAGGAGGAGAAGGAGCAGGAGGTGGAGAATGCGCAAGTGGTGGCGAAGGAGCTGGAGGTGGAGAAGCAGAAGGTCGGAGAGAAGGCGCAGGAGCTGGATAAGGAGCAGCAGGGGGAGAAGGAGCAGTCGGTGGAGAAGGAGCAGGAGGTGGCGAACGAGCAGGAGGTGGAGAAAGAGCAGGAGGTGGAGAAGGAGCAGGAATTGTAGAATGAGCAGGAGGTGGAGAAGGAGCAGAAGGGGGAAAAGGAGCAGGAGGGGCAGAAGGAGCTGGAGGGGCAGACGGAGCAGGAGGGGGAGAAGGAGCAGGAGGGGGAGAAGATGCTGGAGGGGGAGAAGGAGCAGGAGGTAGAGAAGGAGCAGGAGATGGAGAAAGAGCACGAGGTGGAGATGGAGCAGGAGGAGGAGAAGGAGCAGCACGGGGAGAAGGAGCAGGAGGGGGAGAAGGAACAGGATGTGTAGAAGGAGCAGAAGGTGGAGAAGGAGCATGGGGGCGAGAAGGAGCAGGAGGGGGAGAAGGAGCAGGCGATGGAGAAGGAGCATGAGGGGGAGAAGGAGCAGGAGGTGGAAAAGGAGTAGGAGGGGGAGAAGGAGCAGGATGGGCAGAAGGAGCAGGAGGGGGAGAAGGAGCAGGAGGGGGAGAAGATGCAGGAGGGGGAGAAGGAGCAGGAGGGGGAGGTTGATCAGAAGGACGAGAAGGAGCAGGAGCAAGAGAAGGAGCAGGAGGTGGAGAAGGAAAGGGAGGGAGAGAAGGCGCAGTAGTTGGAGAAGGAGCAGGACGGTGTGAAGGAGCACGAGGGGGAAAAGGAGTAGGAGGAGGAGAAGGAGCAGGAGGAGGAGACGGAGCAGGAGGAGGAGAAGGAGCAGGAGGTGGAGAATGCGCAAGTGGTGGCGAAGGAGCTGGAGGTGGAGAAGCAGAAGGTCGGAGAGAAGGCGCAGGAGCTGGATAAGGAGCAGCAGGGGGAGAAGGAGCAGTAGGTGGCGAACGAGCAGGAGGGTGAGAAGGAGCAGGAGCTGGAGAAGGAGCAGGAGTTGGAGAAGGAGCAGGGGGTGGAGAAGGTGCAAGAGGTGGAGAAGTTGCAGGAGGAGCAGAAGGAGCAGGAGATGAAGGTTGAGCAGGAGGAGGAGCAGCAGCAGGAGGAAGTTGAGCAGTTGGAGGAGAAGGAGCAGGAGAATTTTGAGCATGACTTGGAGAAGGAGAAGGAGGTGGAGAAGCAGCCAGAGGTGGAGATGGAGCAGGAGGAGCAGAAGGAGCAGGAGGAGGAGTGGAGGCAGGAGGTGGAGAAGGAGCAGGAGGAGTACAATGGAGTGGGAGGAGAAGATGGAGAGTGAGGAGGAGAAGGAGCAGGAGAGCAGAAGGAGGAGGTGAAGCAGCAGGAAGATGAGAAGCAGCGGGGGCGGGAGATGGAGCACGAGCAGGAAAAAGAGCTTAAGCAGGAGAAGGAGCAGGAGGAGGAGAAGGAGCAGGAGGAGTACAAAGGAGTGGTAGCAGGAGATGGAGCGTGGGGAGGAGAAGGAGCAGGAAGAGCAGAAGGAGCAGGAGGTGTAGAAGGAGCAGGAGGAGGAGGTTGAGCAGAAGGACGAGAAGGAGCGGGAGCAAGAGAAGGAGCTGGAGGTGGAGAAGGAGCAGGAGGTGGACAACGTGCAGGAGGTGGTGAAAGAGAAGGAATAGGAGAAGGAGCAGCAGTAGGAGAAGGAGCAGGAGGGGGAGAAGGAGCAGGAGGAGGAGAAGGAGCAGGAGGTGGAGAAGGAGCACGAGGTGGGGAAGCAGCAAGAGGTGGAGAAGGAGCAGGCGTTTCTGAAGGAACAGGAGGTGGAGTAGTGGCAGGCGGTGGAAAGGAGCAGGAGGTGTAGAAGGAGCAGGAGGGGGAGAAGATGCAGGAGGTGGAGACGGAGCAGGAGGTGGAGAAGGAGAAGAAGGTGGAGAAGGAACAGGAGGGAGAGAAGGCGCAGGAGTTGGAGAATGTGCAGGACGGTGTGAAGGAGCAAGAAGGGGAAAAGGAGCAGGAGGAGGAGAAGGAGCAGCAGGTGGAGGTTGAGCAGGAGGATGAGCAGCAGCAGGAGGATGTTGAGCAGTTGGAGGAGAAGTAGCAGGAGAATTTTGAGCAGGAGGTGGAGAAGGTGTAGGAGGTGGATAAGCAGCAGGAGATGGAGAACGTGCAGGAGGTGGATAAGGAGCAGGAGGTGGAGAAGGAGCAGGAGGTGGAGTAGTGGCAGGAGGAGCTGAAGGAGCAGGAGGTGGTGAAGGAACAGGAGGTGGAGAAGGAGCAGGAGGTGGTGAAGGAGCAGGAGGAGGAGAAGGGGCAGGAGGTGGAGGAGGTGGAGAAGGAGCAGGAGGGGGAGAAGGAGCAGGAGGTGGAGAAGGAGCAGTCGTTGGAGAAGGAGCAGAAGGACGAGAAGGAGCAGGAAAAGGAGAAGTAGCAGGAGGAGGAGAAATAGCAGGAGGTGGAGATGCAGCAGGAGGGGGAGAAGGATCAGCACGGGGAGAAGGAGCAGGATGGGGAGAAGGAGCAGGAGATGGAGAAAGAGCAGGAGGTGGAGAAGGAGCAGGAGTTGTAGAAGGAAGAGGATGTGGAGAAGGAGGAAGAGGGGGAGAAGGAGGAGGAGGGGGAGAAGGAGCAGAAGGGCGAGAAGGAGCATGAGGGCGAGAAGGAGCAGGAGGGGGTGATGGAGCAGGAGATGGAAAAGGAGCAGGAGCGGGAGAAGGAGCAGGAGTTGTAGAAGGAGCAGGAGGTGGAGAAGGAGCAGAAGGGGGAGAAGGAGCAGGAGGGGAAGAAGATACAGGAGGGGGAGAAGGAGCAGGACGTGGAGAAGGAGCAGGAGATGGAGAAGGAGCAGGAGGTGGAGAAGGAGCAGCAGGTCGAGAAGGAGCAGGAGGTGGAGAAGGAGCAGAAGGTGTGAGAAGGAGCAGGAGCGAGAGAAGGCGCAGGAGTTGGAGAATGAGCAGGAGGTGGAGAAGGAGCAGGAGGTGGAGAAGGAGGTGGAGGTGGAGAATGAGCAGGAGGTGGAGAAGGAGCAGGAGGTGGAGAAGGAACAGGAGGTGGAGAAGGAGCAGTTGTTGGAGAAGGAGCAGTAGGACGAGAAGGAGCAGGAAAAGGAGAAGGAGCAGGAGGAGGAGAAATAGCAGGAGGTGGAAATGCAGCAGGCGGGGGAGAAGGATCAGCACGGGGAGAAGGAGCAGGAGGGGGAGAAGGAGCAGAGATTGGAGAAGGAGCAGAAGGTAGAGAAGGAGGAGGAGGTGGAGAAGGAGGAGAAATGGGACAAGGAGCAATAGGGGCAGAAGGAGCAGGAGGGCGAGAAGGAGCAGGAGGGGGAGAAGGAGCAGGAGATGGAGAAGGATCATGAGGGGGAGAAGGAGCAGGAGGTGGAAATGGAGCAGGAGGGGGAGAAGGAGCAGGAGATGGATAAAGAGCAGGAGGTGGAGATGGAGCAGGAGGGGGAGAAGGAACAGGATGTGGAGAAGGAGCATGAGGTGGAGAAGGAGGAAGAGGGGGAGAAGGAGGAGGAGGGGGAGAAGGAGCAGCAGGGGGACAAGGAGCAGGAGGGCGAGAAGGAGCATGAGGGCGAGACGGAGCAGGAGGGGGAGATGGAGCAGGAGATGGAGAAGGAGCATGAGGGGGAGAAGGAGCAGGAGGTGGAAAAGGAGCAGGAGGGGGAGAAGGAGCAGGATTTGGAGATGGAGCAGGAGGTGGAGAAGCAGCAGGAGGTGGAGAAGGAGCACGAGGGGAAGAAGATACAGGAGGGGGAGAAGGAGCAGGACGTGGAGAAGGAGCAGGTGATGGAGAAGGAGCAGGAGGTGGAGAAGGAGCAGCAGGTCGAGAAGGAGCAGGAGGTGGAGAAGGAGCAGAAGGTGTGAGAAGGAGCAGGAGCGAGAGAAGGCGCAGGGGTTGGAGAATGAGCAGGATGGTTTGAAGGAGCAGGAAGCGTAAAATGAGCAGGAGGTGGAGAAGGAGCAGGAGGTGGAGAAGGAGGTGGAGGTGGAGAATGAGCAGGAGGTGGAGAAGGAGCAGGAGGTGGAGAAGGAACAGGAGGTGGAGAAGGAAAGGGAGGGAGAGAAGGCGCAGGAGTTGGAGAAGGAGCAGGACGGTGTGAAGGGGCACGAGGGGGAAAAGGAGTAGGAGGATGAGAAGAAGCAGGAGGAGGACATGGAGCAGGAGGAGGAGAAGGAGCAGGAGGTGGAGAAGGCGCAAGTGGTCGAGAAGGAGCACGAGGTGGAGAAGCAGCAGGTCCGAGAGAAGGAGCAGGAGCTGGATAAGGAGCAGCAGGGGGAGAAGGAGCAGTCGGTGGAGAAGGAGCAGGAGGTGGCGAACGAGCAGGAGGTGGAGAAGCAGCAGGAAGAGGAGAAGTCGCAGGAAGTTGAGAAGGAGCAGGGGGTGGAGATGGAGCAGGAGGACGAGACGTAGCAGGAGGAGGACAAGGAGCAGGAGGGACAGATGGAGCAGGAGGGGGAGAAGGAGGATGAGGTGGAGAAGGAGCAGGAGGTGGAGAAGGAGCAGGAGGTGGAGAAGGAGCAGGAGGTGGAGAAGGAGCAGAAGGTGGAGAAGGAGCAGAAGGTGGAGAAGGAACAGGAGGGAGAGAAGGCGCAGGAGTTGGAGAAGGTGCAGGAAGGTGTGAAGGAGCAAGAGGGGGGAAAGGAGCAGGAGGAGGAGAAGGAGCAGCAGGAGGAGGTTGAGCAGGAGGAGGAGCAGCAGCAGGAGGAAGTTGAGCAGTTGGAGGAGAAGTAGCAGGAGAATTTTGAGCAGGAGGTGGAGAAGGTGTAGGAGGTGGATAAGCAGCAGGAGATGGAGAACGTGCAGGAGGTGGAGAAGGAGCAGGAGGTGGAGAAGGAGCAGGAGGTGGAGAAGAAGGAGGAGGTGGAGAAGGAGCAGGAGGGGGAGAAGGAGCAGGAGGTGGAGAAGGAGCAGGAGGAGGAGAAGGTGCAGGAAGAGGAGAAGGAGCAGGAGGAGGAGAAATAGCAGGAGGTGGAGATGGAGCAGCAGGGGGAGAAGGAGCAGCACGGGGAGAAGGAGCAGGAGGGGGTGAAGGAACAGGATGTGGAGACGGAGCAGGAGGTGGAGAAGGAGCAGGGATTGATGAAGGAGCAGGACGGTGTGAAGGAGCAGGAAGGTTAAAAGGATCAGGAGGAGGAGAATGAGCTGGAGGAGGAGAGGCAGCAGGAGGAAGTTGACCAGTTGGAGGAGAAGTAGCAGGAGAATTTTGAGCATGACTTGGAGAAGGAGTAGGAGGTGGAGATGGAGCAGGAGGACGATAAGCAGAAAGAGGAGGAGGAGCAGCAGGAAGATGAGAAGCAGCGGGGGCGGGAGAAGGAGCACGAGCAGGAAAAGGAGCTTGAGGAGGAGAAGGAGCAGGAGGAGGAGAAGGAGCAGGAGGAGTACAAAGGAGTGGGAGGAGCAGATGGATCGTGAGGAGGAGAAGGAGCAGGAAGAGCAGAAGGAGATGGAGGTGTAGAAGGAGCAGGAGGAGGAGGTTGAGCAGAAGGATGAGAAGGAGCGGGAGCAAGAGAAGGAGCAGGAGGTGGAGAAGGAGCAGGAGGTGGAGAAGGAGCAGGAAGTGGAGAAGGAGGTGG
This sequence comes from Heptranchias perlo, assembly GCF_035084215.1. Classification (NCBI taxonomy): domain Eukaryota; kingdom Metazoa; phylum Chordata; class Chondrichthyes; order Hexanchiformes; family Hexanchidae; genus Heptranchias; species Heptranchias perlo. Next base: position 414,150 of record NW_027139258.1, read on the forward strand.
AGAAAGAGCAGGAGGTGGAGAAAGAGCTTGAGGAGGAGAAAGAGCAGGAGGTGGAGAAGCAGCAGGAGGAGTAGAAGTAGCAGGAGGACGAGACGTAGCAGGAGGAGGACAAGGAGCATGAGGTGGAGATGGAGCAGGAGGGAGAGAAGGCGCAGGAGGTGGAGAAGCAGCAGGAGGGGGAGAAGGAGTATGAGTGTAGAAGTAGTCGGATGTAGAATGCGGAGAAGGAGGAGGAGGAGGAAATGGAGAAGGAGCAGGATGGAGAGAATGCGCAGGAGCTGGAGAAGGAGCAGGAGAAGGAGCAGGAGCTTGAGAAGGAGTAGGAGTTGGAGAAGGAGCAGGAGTTGGAGCAGGAGCAGGAGTTGAAGAAGGAGCAGCTGAACTCATCGGAGCTGGAGAAGGAGAACGATAAATAGGAGGTTGAGCAGGAGCTTGAGAAGGAGTAGGAGGTGGAGAAGGATCAGGAGGGGGAGAAGGAGCAGGAGATGAAAAGGGGCAGCAGGGTAGAAGGAGCAGGAGGGGAAGAAGGAGCAGGAGGGGGAGAAGGAGCAGGATGTGGAGGAGGAACAGGAGGTGGAGAAGGAGCAGGAGGGGGAGAAGGAGCGGGAGGGGGAAATGGAGCAGGAGGAGGAGAAGGAGCTGGAGGAGGAGAGGCAGCAGGAGGAGGAGAAGGAGGAGGAGGTGGAGAAGGTGCAGGAGGTGGAGAAGTTGAAGGAGGAGGAGAAGGAGCAGCAGGTGGAGGTTGAGCGGGAGGAGGAGCAGCAGCAGGAGGAAGTTGACCAGTTGGAGGAGAAGTAGCAGGAGAATTTTGAGCATGACGTGGAGAAGGAGCAGGAGGTGGAGAAGGAGCTGGAGGTGGAGAAGAGGCAGGAGGTGGAGAAGGAGCAGGAGGAGGAAAAGCAGAAAGAGGAGGAGAAGCAGCAGGAAGATGAGAAGCAGTGGGTGCGGGAGAGGGAGTACGAGCAGGAGAAGGAGCTTGAGGAGGAGAAGGAGCAGGAGGAGGAGAAGGAGCAGGAGGAGTACAAAGGAGTGGGAGGAGGAGATGGAGCGTGAGGAGGAGAAGGGGCAGGAAGAGCAGATGGAGTATAGGCGTAGAAGGAGCAGGAGGAGGAGGTTGGGAAGAAGGACGAGAAGGAGCGGGAGCAAGAGAAGGAGCAGGAGGAGGAGAAGGAGCAGGATGAGGTGAAGGAGCAGGAGGTGAAGAAGGAGCAGGAGGTGGAGAAGGAGCAGGAGCACGAGAAGGAGCAGGAGGTCGAGAAGGAGCAGGAGGTGGAGAAGGAGCAGGAGGTGGAGAAGGAGCAGGAGGTGGAGAAGGAGATGGAGGAGGAGAAGGAGCAGGAGGAGGAGAAGGAGCAGGATGAGGTGAAGGAGCAGGAGGTGGAGAAGGAGCAGGAGGTAGAGAAGGAGGAGGAGGAGGAGAAGGAGCAGGAGGTGGAGAAGGAGATGGAGGAGGAGAAGGAGCAGGAGGAGGAGAAGGAGCAGGATGAGGTGAAGGAGCAGGAGGTGGAGAAGGAGCAGGAGGTAGAGAAGGAGGAGGAGGAGGAGAAGGAGCAGGAGGTGGAGAAGGAGCAGGAGGTGGAGAAGGAGCAGGAGGTGGAGAAGGAGCAGGAGGTGGAGAAGGAGATGGAGGAGGAGAAGGAGCAGGAGGAGGAGAAGGAGCAGGATGAGGTGAAGGAGCAGGAGGTGGAGAAGGAGCAGGAGGTAGAGAAGGAGGAGGAGGAGGAGAAGGAGCAGGAGGTGGAGAAGGAGATGGAGGAGGAGAAGGAGCAGGAGGAGGAGAAGGAGCAGGATGAGGTGAAGGAGCAGGAGGTGGAGAAGGAGCAGGAGGTAGAGAAGGAGGAGGAGGAGGAGAAGGAGCAGGAGGTGGAGAAGGAGCAGGAGGTGGAGAAGGAGCAGGAGGTGGATAGGGAGCATGAGGTGGAGAAGGAGTTCATAGTTTAATTTATTACATAAATAATTCAAGTGATTAATTTAAAATGAATTGTTTCATTTATTATAAAAATAATTCAAAGTTTAATTCATTGTATAAACCATTAAATATAATAATAATTCAATATTTTAATTTATAATGAATTGTTTAGTTTATTATTAAAATAATTCAAAGTTTAATTTATTATATAAATGATTCAATATTTTAATTTATAATGAATTGTTTAATTTATTATATAAATAATTCAAATGATTATTTTAAAATGAATTGTTTAATTTATTATTAAAAAAAATAAAGTTTAATTTATCATATAAATAATTAAATAGTTTAATTCATAATGAATTGTTTAATTCATTATTAAAATAATTCAAAGTTTAATTCATTATATAAATCATTAAATAGTTTAATTTATTATATAAATAACTCAATAGTTTAATTTATATTGAATTGCTAATTTATTATATAAATAATTCAAGTGATTATTTTTAAATGAATTGTTTAATTTATTATACAGATAATTCAATAGTTTAATTTGTATTGAATTGCTAATTTATTACATAAATAATTCGTGATCATTTTAAAATCAATTGTTCAATTTATTATAAAAATAATTCAAAGTTTAATTTATTACACAAGTAATTCAACAGTTTAATTTATAATAAATTGTTTAATTTATTATATAAATAATTCAAGTGATTATTTTAAAATGAATTGTTTAATTTATTATAAAAACAATTCAAAGTTTAATTTATCACATAAACAATTAAATAGTTTAATTTATTATATAAATAATTCAATAGTTTAATGTATAATGAATTGTTTAATAGATTATAAATATAATTCAAAGTTTAATTTATTTTATAAATAATTAAATAGATTAATTTATAATGAATTGTTTAGTTTATTATAAAAATAATTCAAGTGATTATTTTAAAATGAATTGTTTAATTTATTATAAAAATAGTTCAAAGTTTAATTCATTACATAAATAATTAAATAGATTAATTTATAATATAAATAATTCAATATTTTAATTTATAATGAATTGCTTCGTTTATTATATAGATGATTCAATTGATTATTTTGAAATGAATTGTTTAATTTATTATAAAAATAGTTCCAAGTTTAATTTATTATATAAATAATTCATGTGATTATTTTAAAAAGAATTGTTCAATTTATTATAAAAATAATTCCAACTTTAATTCATTATGTAAATCATTATATAGTTTAATTTATTATATCAATAATTCAATATTTTAATTAACAATGAATTGTTTAATTTATTATAAAATTAATTCAAATTTTAATTTATTTAACAAATACTTAAATAGTTTAAGTTATCATATAAATAATTCAATAATTTAATTTATGATGAATAGTTTGACTTAACAAAAAATAATTCAAGTGATTCTATTAAAATGAATTGTTTAATGTATTATATAAATAAATCAATGGTTTTATTTTTAATGAATTGTGTAATTTATTATATAAAAAATTCAAGTGATTATTTTAAAATGAATTGTTCAATTTATTATAAAAATAATTCAAAATTTTAATTTCTTGTATGAATAATTCAATAATTTAGTTTATAATGAATTGTTTAATTGTTACATAAATAATTCAAGTGATTATTTTATAATTAATTGTTTACTTTTTTATAAACATAATTCAAAGTTTAATTTTTATAAAACAAATTCAATAGTTTAATTTATTATATAAATAAATCAATATTTTAATTAATAATGAATTGTGTAATTTATTATATCAATAATTCAAATGATTACTTTAAAGTAATTGTTTAATTGTTATATAAATAATTCAAGTGATTATTCAAAAATGAATTGTTTAATATATTATAAAAATAATTCAATGTTTAATTCATTATATAAATAATTAAATAGTTTAATTTATAACGAATTGTTTAATTTATTATCAAAATAATTCAAAATTTAATTTATTATATAAATGATTCAATATTTTAATTTATAATGAATTGTTTAATTTATTATATAAATAATTCAAATGATTATTTTAAAATGAATTGTTTAATTTATTATTAAATAAATTTAAAGTTTAATTTATTATATGAATCATTAAATAGTTTAATTCATAATGAATTGTTTAATTTGATATAAAAACAATTCAAAGTTTAATTTATCATATAAATAATTAAATAATTTAATTTATTATGAATTGTTTAATTCATTATTAAAATAATTCAAAGTTTAATTCATTATATAAATCATTCAATAGTTTAATTTATTATATAAATAGCTCAATAGTTTAATTTATATTGAATTGCTAATTTATTATATAAATAATTCAAGTGATTATTTTTAAATGAATTGTTTAATTTATTATACAGATAATTCAATAGTTTAATTTGTATTGAATTGCTAATTTATTACATAAATAATTCGTGATCATTTTAAAATCAATTGTTCAATTTATTATAAAAATAATTCAAAGTTTAATTTATTACACATGTAATTCAACAGTTTAATTTATAATAAATTGTTTAATTTATTATATAAATAATTCAAGTGATTATTTTAAAATGAATTGTTTAATTTATTATAAAAATAATTCAATGTTTAATTCATTGCATCAATAATTAAATAGATGAAATTATCATATAAATAATTCAATATTTTAATTTATAATGAATTGTTTAATTTATTATATAAATAATTCAAAGTTTAATTTATTACACAAGTAATTCAACAGTTTAATTTATAATAAATTGTTTAATTTATTATATAAATAATTCAAGTGATTATTTTGAAATGAATTGTTTAATTTATTATAAAAATAGTTCAAAGAGTAATTTATTACATAAGTAATTCAAGTGATTATTTTAAAATGAATTGTTTAATTTATTATAAAAACAATTCAAAATTTAATTTATCACATAAACAATTAAATAGTTTAATTTATTATATAAATAATTCAATAGTTTAATGTATAATGAATTGTTTAATAGATTATAAATATAATTCAAAGTTCAATTTATTTTATAAATAATTAAATAGATTAATTTATAATGAATTGTTTAGTTTATTATAAAAATAATTCAAGTGATTATTTTAAAATGAATTGTTTAATTTATTATGAAAATAGTTCAAAGTTTAATTCATTACATAATTAATTAAGTAGATTAATTTATAATATAAATAATTCAATATTTTAATTTATAATGAATTTTTTAGTTTATTATATAAATGATTCAATTGATTATTTTGAAATGAATTGTTTAATTTATTATAAAAATAGTTCCAAGTTTAATTCATTATATAAATAATTCATGTGATTATTTTGAAAAGAATTGTTCAATTTATTATAAAAATAATTCCAACTTTAATTCATTATGTAAATCATTAAATAGTTTAATTTATTATATAAATAATTCAATATTTTAATTTAAAATGAATTGTTTAATTTATAATGAAAATAATTCAAAGTTTAATTTATTATATAAATAATTCCATAGTTTAATTTATAATGAATTGCTAATTTATTGTATAAATAATTCAAGTGATTATTTTTAAATGAATTGTTCAAGATATCATAAAAATAATACAATAATTTAATTTGTAATGAATTGTTTAATTTATTATAAAAATAATTAAAATGTATTTTTCTAAGTAAATGATTCAATTATTTAAATTATTATATCAGTAATTCAATATTTTAATTAACAATGAATTGTTTAATTTATTATAAAAATAATTCAAATTTTAATTTATTTAACAAATACTTAAATAGTTTAAGTTATCATATAAATAATTCAATAATTTAATTTATAATGAATAGTTTGATTTAACAAAAAATAATTCAAGTGATTCTATTAAAATGAATTGTTCAATTTATTATAAAAATAATTCAAAATTTTAATTTCTTGTATAAATAATTCAATAATTTAGTTTATAATGAATTGTTTAATTGTTACATAAATAATTCAAGTGATTATTTTATAATTAATTGTTTCCTTTTTCATAAACATAATTCAAAGTTTAATTTTTATAAAACAAATTCAATTGTTTAATTTATTATATAAATAAATCAATATTTTAATTAATAATGAATTGTGTAATTTATTATATCAATAATTCAAATGATTACTTTAAAGTAATTGTTTAATTGATTATATAAATAATTCAAGTGATTATTCAAAAATGAATTGTTTAATATATTATAAAAATAATTCAAAGTTTAATTCATTATATAAATAATTAAATAGTTTAATTTATTATATAAATAATTAAATAGTTTAATTTATAACGAATTGTTTAATTTATTATCAAAATAATTCAAAGTATAATTTATTATATAAATAATTATATATATATAATTAAATAGTTTAATTTATAATATAAACAATGAAATACATTAATTTATAATGAATAATAATATTTAATAAATGGAACATGGAACTATTTTTATGATAAATTAAACGAGTCATTTTAAAATAATCACTTGAATTATAAATTAATCTATTAATTCAAGTGATTACTTTAAAATAAATCGTTTAATTTATTAAAAAATAGTTCCAAGTTTAATTTATTATATAAATAATTAATTAGTTTAATTTATAATGAATTGTTTAGTTTATTATACAAATAATTCAAGTGATTATTTTAAAATGAATAGTTTAATTTAATATATAAATAATTCAATAGTTTAATTTATATTGAATTGCTAATTTATTATATTAATAATTCAATATTTTAATTTATAATGAATTGTTTAATTTGTTATAAAAATAATTCAAGTTTAATTTATTGCATAAATAATTCAACCATTTAATTTATAATGAATTGTTTAATTTATTATATAAATAATTAAATAGTTTAATTCATAATGAATTGTTTAATTTATTATAAAAACAATTCAAAGTTTAATTTATTATATAAATAATTTAATTCATTATGAATTGTTTAATTTATTATGAAAATAATTCAAAGTTTAATTAATTATATAAATCATTAAATAGTTTAATGTATTATATAAATAACTCAATAGTTTAATTTAAAATGAATTGTTTAATTTATTATGAAAATAATTCAAAGTTTAATTTATTATATAAATAATTAAACCATTTAATTTATTATGAATTGTTCAATATATCATAAAGATAATTCAAAGTTTAATTCATTTTATAAATAATTATACAGTTTAATTTATTATAAAAATAATTCAAAGTTTTATTTATTATATAAATAATTCAATATTTTAATTAATAATGTATTGTTTAATTTATTACATCAATAATTGAAGTGAATATTTTAAAATGAATTGTTTAATTTATTATAAAAATTTCAAAGTTTAATTCATTATATAAATCATTAAATAGTTTAATTTATTCTATAAATAATTCAATAGTTTAATTTATATTGAATTGCAAGTTTATTAAATAAATAATTCAACTGATTATTTTAAAATGAATTGTTTAATTTATTATAAAAACAATTCAATCTTCAATTTATTACATAAATAATTAAATAGTTTTATTTATAATGAATTGTTTAGTTTATTATACAAATAATTCACGTGATTATTTTAAAATCAATTGTTTAATTTATTGTAAAAATAGTTCAAAGTTTAATTTATGATATAATTAATCCAATAGTTTAATTTATGTTGAATTGCTAATTTATTACATCAATAATTGAAGTGAATATTTTAAAATGAATTGTTTAATTTATTATAAAAATAATTCAAAGTTTAAATTATTATATAAATAATTAAATAGTTTAATTTATTATATAAATAATTCAATAGTTTAATTTATAATGTATTGTTTAATTTTTTATATCAATAATTGAAGTGAATATATTAAAATGAATTGTTTAATTTATTATAAAAATATTCAAACAGATTAAATTATAATGAATTGTTTAGCTACTATAAAAATAATTCAAGTGATTATTTTAAAATGAATCGTTTAATTTATTATAAAAATAGTTCAAAGTTTAAATTATATTGAATTGCTAATTTATTACATAAATAATTCATGATCATTTCAAAATGAATTGTTCAATTTATTATAAAAATAATTCAAAGTTTAATTTATTACATAAACACTTCAACAGTTTAATTCATAATAAATTGTTTAATTTATTATATAAATAATTCAAGTGATTATTTTAAAATGAATTGTTTAATTTATTATGAAAATAATTCAAAGTTTAATTTATTACATAAATAATTAAATAGTTAAATTTAAAGTGAATTGTTTAATTTATTATATAAATACTTCAAGTGATTATTTTAAAATGAATTGTTCAATTTATTATAAAAATAATTCAAAGTTTAATTGATCACATAAATAATTCAACAGTTTAATTTATAATAAATTGTTTAATTTATTACATAAATAATTCAAGTCATTATTTTAAAATGAATTGTTTAATTTATTATAAAAATAATTCAAAGGTTAATTTATTATATAAATAATTAAATAGTTTAATTTATTATCTAAATAATTCAATAGTTTAATTTATAATGAATTGTTTATTTTATTATAAAAATAATTCACGTGATTATTTTAAAATGAATTGTTTAATTTATTATATAAGTAATTCAATAGTTTAATTTATAATGTATTGTTTAATTTTTTATATCAATAATTGAAGTGAATATATTAAAATGAATTGTTTAATTTATTATAAAAACATTTCACAGTTTAATTTATTATATAAATAATTCAAAGTTTAATTTATTACATAAATACTTCAACAGTTTAATTCATAATAAATTGTTTAATTTATTGTATATACAATTCAAGTGATTATTTTAAAATAAATAGTTTAATTTATAATGTATTGTTTAAATTTTTATATCAATAATTGAAGTGAATATATTAAAATGAATTGTTTAATTTATTATAAAAACATTTCACAGTTTAATTTATTATATAAATAATTCAATAGTTTAATTTATATTGAATTGCTAATTTATTACATAAATAATTTGTGATCATTTTTAAATGAATTGTTCAATTTATTATAAAAATAATTCAAAGTTTAGTTTATTACATAAATAATTAAATAGTTTAATTTATAATGAATTGTTTAATTTATATAGAAACAATTCAAAGTTTAATTTATTATATAAATCATTAAATAGTTTAATTCATAATGAATTGTTTAATTTATTATAAAAACAATTCAAAGTTTAATTTATTAAATAAATAATTAAATAGTTTAATTTATAATGAATTGTTTAGTTTATTATAAAAATAGTTCAAAGTTTAATTTATTACATAAATAATTCAAGTGATTAATTTAAAATGAATTGTTTAGTTTATTATTAAAATAATTCAAAGTTTAATTTATTATATAAATGATTCAATATTTTAATTTATAATGAATTGTTTAATTAATTATTAAAATAATTCAAAGTTCAATTTATTACATAAATAATTAAATAGTTTAATTTATAATGAATTGTTTAGTTTATTATAAAAATAGTTCAAAGTTTAATTTATTACATAAATAATTCAAGTGATTAATTTAAAATGAATTGTTTAATTTATTATAAAAATAATTCAAAGTTCAATTTATTACATAAATAATTAAATAGTTTAATTTATAATGAATTGTTTAATTTATTATAAAAATAATTCAAAGTTTAATTTATTATATAAATGATTCAATATTTTAATTTATAATGAATTGTTTAATTTATTATTAAAATAATTCAAAGTTTAATTTATTACATAAATAATTAAATAGTTTAATTTATAATGAATTGTTTAATTTATATAGAAACAATTCAAAGTTTAATTTATTATATAAATCATTAAATAGTTTAATTCATAATGAATTGTTTAATTTATTATAAAAACAATTCAAAGTTTAATTTATTAAATAAATAATTAAATAGTTTAATTTATAATGAATTGTTTAGTTTATTATAAAAATAGTTCAAAGTTTAATTTATTACATAAATAATTCAAGTGATTAATTTAAAATGAATTGTTTAATTTATTATAAAATTAATTCAAAGTTTAATTCATTATATAAATAATTCAATATTTTAATTTATAATTAATTGTTTAGTTTATTATTAAAATAATTCAAAGTTTAATTTATTATATAAATGATTCAATATTTTAATTTATAATGAAATGTTTAGTTTATTATATAAATAATTCAAATGATTATTTTAAAATGAATTGTTTAATTTATTATTCAAAAAAATCAAAGTTTAATTTATTATATGAATAATTAAATAGTTTAAATCATAATGAATTGTTTAATTTGATATAAAAACAATTCAAAGTTTAATTTATCATATAAATAATTAAATAATTTAATTTATTATGAATTGTTTAATATATTATTAAAATAATTCAAAGTTTAATTCATTATATAAATCATTAAATAGTTTAATTTATTATATAAATAACTCAATAGTTTAATTTATATTGAATTGCTAATTTATTATATAAATGATTCAAGTGATTATTTTTTAATGAATTGTTTAATTTATTATACAGATAATTCAATAGTTTAATTTGTATTGAATTGCTAATTTATTACATAAATAATTCGTGATCATTTTAAAATCAATTGTTCAATTTATTATAAAAATAATTCAAAGTTTAATTCATTACATCAATAATTAAATAGATGAAATTATTATATAAATAATTCAATATTTTAATTTATAATGAATTGTTTAATTTATTATATAAATAATTCAAAGTTTAATTTATTACACAAGTAATTCAACAGTTTAATTTATAATAAATTGTTTAATTTATTATATAAATAATTCAAGTGATTATTTTGAAATGAATTGTTTAATTTATTATAAAAATAGTTCAAAGAGTAATTTATTACATAAGTAATTCAAGTGATTATTTTAAAATGAATTGTTTAAATTATTATAAAAACAATTCAAAGTTTAATTTATCACGTAAACAATTAAATAGTTTAATTTATTATATAAATAATTCAATAGTTTAATGTATAATGAATTGTTTAATAGGTTATAAATATAATTCAAAGTTTAACTTATTTTATAAATAATTAAATAGATTATTTTAAAATGAATTGTTTAATTTATTACAAAAATAGTTCAAAGTTTAATTCATTACATAAATAATTAAATAGATTAATTTATTATATAAATAATTCAATATTTTAATTTATAATGAATTGCTTAGTTTATTATATAAATAATTCATGTGATTATTTTAAAAAGAATTGTTCAATTTATTATAAAAATAATTCCAACTTTAATTCATTATGTAAATCATTATATAGTTTAATTTATTATATAAATAATTCAATATTTTAATTTAAAATAAATTGTTTAATTTATAATGAAAATAATTCAAAGTTTAATTTATTATATAAATAATTCCATAGTTTAATTTATAATGAATTGCTAATTTATTGTATAAATAATTCAAGTGATTATTTTAAAATGAATTGTTTAATTTATTATAAAAATAATTCAAAGTTTAATTTATTATATAAATAATTCAATAGTTTAATTAATAATGTATTGTTTAATTTATTACATCAATAATTGAAGTGAATATTTTAAAATGAATTGTTTAATTTATTATTAAAATTTTTAAGTTTAATTCATTATATAAATCATTAAATAGTTTAAATTATTATATCAATAATTCAATATTTTAATTAACAATGAATTGTTTAATTTATTATAAAAATAATTCAAATTTTAATTTATTTAACAAATACTTAAATAGTTTAAGTTATCATATAAATAATTCAATAATTTAATTTATAATGAATAGTTTGATTTAACATATAAATAATTCAAGTGATTATATTAAAATGAATTGTTTAATGTATTATATAAATAATTCAATGGTTTTATTTTTAATGAATTGTGTAATTTATTATATAAAAAATTCAAGTGATTATTTTAAAATGAATTGTTCAATTTATTATAAAAATAATTCAAAATTTTAATTTCTTGTATAAATAATTCAATAATTTAGTTTATAATGAATTGTTTAATTGTTACATAAATAATTCAAGTGATTATTTTATAATTAATTGTTTACTTTTTTATAAACATAATTCAAAGTTTAATTTTTATAAAACAAATTCAATAGTTTTAATTTATTATATAAATAAATCAATATTTTAATTAATAATGAATTGTGTAATTTATTATATCAATAATTCAAATGATTACTTTAAAGTAATTGTTTAATTGATTATATAAATAATTCAAGTGATTATTCAAAAATGAATTGTTTAATATATTATAAAAATAATTCAAAGTTTAATTCATTATATAAATAATTAAATAGTTTAATTTATTATATAAATAATTAAATAGTTTAATTTATAACGAATTGTTTAATTTATTATCAAAATAATTCAAAGTATAATTTATCATATAAATAATTATATATATAATTAAATAGTTTAAGTTATAATATAAACAATGAAATAGATTAATTTATAATGAATAATAATATTTAATAAATGGAACATGGAACTATTTTTATGATAAATTAAACGAGTCATTTTAAAATAATCACTTGAATTATGAATTAATCTATTAATTCAAGTGATTACTTTAAAATAAATCGTTTAATTTATTATAAAAATAATTCAAAGTTTAATTTATTATATAAATAACTCAATAGTTTAATTTATAATGTATTGTTTAATTTTTTATATCAATAATTGAAGTGAATATATTAAAATGAATTGTTTAATATATTATAAAAATATTTCACGGTTTAATTTATTATATTAATAAGTCAATAGTTTAATTTATATTGAATTGCTAATTTATTACATAAATAATTCGTGATCATTTTAAAATGAATTGTTCAATTTATTATAAAAATAATTCAAAGTTTAATTTATTATATAAATAATTAAACAATTTAATTTATTATGAATTGTTTAGTTTATTATACAAATAATTCACATGATTATTTTAAAATCAATTGTTTAATTTATTGTAAAAATAGTTCAAAGTTTAATTTATGATATAATTAATTCAATAGTTTAATTTATATTGAATTGCTAATTTATTCTATAAATAATTCAAGTGATTATTTTAAAATGAATTGTATAATTATTATCAAAATAATTCAAACTTTAATTTATTATATAAATAATTCAATAGTTTAATTAATAATGTATTGTTTAATTTATTACATCAATAATTGAAGTGAATATTTGAAAATGAATTCTTTAATTTATTATAAAAATGTCAAAGTTTAATTCATTATATGAATATTTAAATAGTTTAATTTATTCTATAAATAATTCAATAGTTTAATTTATATTGAATTGCTAATTTATTACATAAATAATTCAAGTCATTATTTTAAAATGAATTGTTTAATTTATTATAAAAATAATTCAAAGTTTAATTTATTATATAAATAATTAAATAGTTTAATTTATTACATAAATAATTCAATAGTTCAATTTATAATGAATTGTTTATTTTATTATAAAAATAATTCAAATGATTATTTCAAAATGAATCGTTTAATTTATTATAAAATTAGTTCAAAGTTTAATTTATTATATAAATAATTTACGTGATTATTTTAAAATTAATTGTTTAATTTATTATATAAGTAATTCAATAGTTTAATTTATAATGTATTGTTTAATTTTTTATATCAATAATTGAAGTGAATATATTAAAATGAATTGTTTAATTCATTATAAAAACATTTCACAGTTTAATTTATTATACAAATAATTCAATGGTTTAATTTATATTGAATTGCTAATTTATTACATAAATAATTCGTGATCATTTTTAAATGAATTGTTCAATTTATTATAAAAATAATTCAAAGTTTAATTTATGACATAAATACTTCAACAGTTTAATTCATAATAAATTGTTTAATTTATTGTATATACAATTCAAGTGATTATTTTAAAATGAATTGTTCAATTTATTATAAAAATAATTCAATAATTTAATTTATAATGAATTCTTCAATAGATTATAAAAATAATTCAAAGTTTAATTTATTATAAAAATAATTAAATGGATTAATTTAAAATGAATTGTTTAGTTAATTATATAAATAATTCACGTGATTATTTTAAAATAAATTGTTTAATTTATTGTAAAAATAGTTCAAAGTTTAATTTATGATAAAATTAATTCAGTAGTTTAATTATTTTGAATTGCTAATTTATTATATAAATAATTCAAGTGATTATTTTAAAATGAATTGTATAATTTATTTTAAAAATAATTTAAAGTTTAATTTATTATATAAATAATTCAATAGTTTAATTAATAATGTATTGTTTAATTTATTACATCAATAATTGAAGTGAATATTTTAAAATGAATTGTTTAATTTATTATAAAAATTTCAATATTTAATTCATTATATAAATCATTAAATAGTTTAATTTATTCGATAAATAATTCAATAGTTTAATTTATATTGAATTGCTAATTTATTATATTAATACTTCAAGTGATTATTTTAAAATGAATTATTCAATTTATTATACAAATAATTCAAAGTTTAATTGATCACACAAATAATTCAACAGTTTAATTTATAATAAAGTGTTTAATTTATAACATAAATAATTCAAGTGATTATTTTTAAATGAATTGTTTAATTTATTTTATAAATAGTTCAATAGTTTAATTTAAAATGAATGTTTTAATGTATTATACAAATAATTCCATCGTTTAATTTATAATGAATTGCTAATTTATTGTATAAATAATTCAAGTGATTATTCTAAAATGAATTGTTCAATATATCATAAAGATAATTCAAAGTTTAATTCATTATATAAATCATTCAATAGTTTAATTTATTATATAAATGATTCAATAGTTTAATTTATATTGAATTGCTAATTTATTACATTAATACTTCAAGTGATTATTTTAAAATGAATTGTTCAATTTATTATAAAAATAATTCAAAGTTTAATTGATCACATAAATAATTCAACAGTTTAATTTATAATAAATTGTTTAATTTATTACATAAATAATTCAAGTCATTATTTTAAAATGAATTGTTTAATTTATTATAAAAATAATTCAAAGTTTAATTTATTATATAAATAATTAAATAGTTTAATTTATTACATAAATAATTCAATAGTTTAATTTATAATGAATTGTTTATTTTATTATAAAAATAATTCATATGATTATTTTAAAATGAATCGTTTAATTTATTATAAAATTAGTTCAAAGTTTAATTTATTATATAAATAATTTACGTGATTATTTTAAAATGAATTGTTTAATTTATTATATAAGTAATTCAATAGTTTAATTTATAATGTATTGTTTAATTTTTTATATCAATAATTGAAGTGAATATATTAAAATGAATTGTTTAATTTATTATAAAAACATTTCACAGTTTAATTTATTATATAAATAATTAAATAGTTTAATTTATATTGAATTGCTAATTTATTGCATAAATAATTCGTGATCATTTTTAAATGAATTGTTCAATTTATTATAAAAATAATTCAAAGTTTAATTTATGACATAAATACTTCAACAGTTTAATTCATAATAAATTGTTTAATTTATTGTATATACAATTCAAGTGATTATTTTAAAATGAATTGTTCAATTTATTATAAAAATAATTCAATAATTTAATTTATAATGAATTCTTCAATAGATTATAAAAATAATTCAAAGTTTAATTTATTATAAAAATAATTAAATGGATTAATTTAAAATGAATTGTTTAGTTTACTATATAAATAATTCAAGTGATTATTTTAAAATAAATTGTTTAATTTATTATAAAAATAATTCAATCTTCAATTTATTACATAAATAATTAAATAGTTTTATTTATAATGAATTGTTTAGTTTAATATACAAATAATTCACGTGATTATTTTCAAATCAATTGTTTAATTTATTGTAAAAATAGTTCAAAGTTTAATTTATGATAAAATTAATTCAATAGTTTAATTTACATTGAATTGCTAATTTATTATATAAATAATTCAAGTGATTATTTTAAAATGAATTGTATAATTTATTTAAAAAATAATTTAAAGTTTAATTTATTATATAAATAATTCAATAGTTTAATTAATAATGTATTGTTTAATTTATTACATCAATAATTGAAGTGAATATTTTAAAATGAATTGTTTAATTTATTATAAAAATTTCAATGTTTAATTCATTATATAAATCATTAAATAGTTTAATTTATTCGATAAATAATTCAATAGTTTAATTTATATTGAATTGCTAATTTATTATATTAATAATTCAAGTGATTATTTTAAAATGAATTGTTCAATTTATTATACAAATAATTCAAAGTTTAATTGATCACACAAATAATTCAACAGTTTAATTTATAATAAATTGTTTAATTTATTACATAAATAATTCAAGTCATTATTTTTAAAAGAATTGTTCAATTTATTTTAAAAATAATTCAAAGTTTAATTTATTATATAAATAATTCAATAGTTTAATTTAAAATGAATGTTTTAATGTATTATATAAATAATTCCATCGTTTAATTTATAATGAATTGCTAATTTATTGTATAAATAATTCAAGTGATTATTATAAAATGAATTGTTCAATTTATTATAAAAATAATTCAATAGTTTAATTTATAATGAATTCTTCAATAGATTATAAAAATAATTCAAAGTTTAATTTATTATAACAATAATTAAATGGATTAATTTAAAATTAATTGTTTAGTTTATTATATAAATAATTCAAGTGATTATTTTAAAATGAATTGTTTAATTTACTATAAAAACAATTCAATCTTCAATTTATTACATAAATAATTAAATAGTTTTATTTATAATGAATTGTTTAGTTCATTATACAAATAATTCACGTGATTATTTTAAAATCAATTGTTTAATTTATTGTAAAAATAGTTCAAAGTTTAATTTATGATATAATTAATTCAATAGTTTAATTTATGTGAATTGCTAATTTATTACATCAATAATTGAAGTGAATATTTTAAAATGAATTGTTTAATTTATTATAAAAATTTCAATGTTTAATTCATTATATAAATCATTAAATAGTTTAATTTATTCGATAAATAATTCAATAGTTTAATTTATATTGAATTGCTAATTTATTATATTAATACTTCAAGTGATTATTTTAAAATGAATTGTTCAATTTATTATATAAATAATTCAAAGTTTAATTGATCACACAAATAATTCAACAGTTTAATTTATAATAAATTGTTTAATTTATTACATAAATAATTCAAGTCATTATTTTAAAATGAATTGTTTAATTTATTATAAAATAATTCAAAGTTTAATTTATTCTATAAATAATTCAATAGTTTAATTTATATTGAATTGCTAATTTATTACAATAATACTTCGTGATTATTTTTAAATGAATTGTTCAATTTATTATACAAATAATTCAAAGTTTAATTGATCACACAAATAATTCCACAGTTTAATTTATAATAAATTGTTTAATTTATTATATAAATAATTCAAGTGATTATTTTTAAATGAATTGTTTAATTTATTATAAAAATAATTCAAAGTTTAATTCATTATATAAATAATTGAATAGTTTAATTTATAATGTATTGTTTAATTTATTATATAAATAATTCAAGTGATTATTATAAAATGAATTGTTCAATTTATTTTAAAAATAATTCAAAGTTTAATTTATTATATAAATAATTCAATAGTTTAATTTAAAATGAATGTTTTAATGTATTATATAAATAATTCCATCGTTTAATTTATAATGAATTGCTAATTTATTGTATAAATAATTCAAGTGATTATTCTAAAATGAATTGTTCAATATATCATAAAGATAATTCAAAATTTAATTCATTATATAAATCATTCAATAGTTTAATTTATTTTTTAAATAATTCAATAGTTTAATTTATATTGAATTGCTAATTGATTATATCAATACTTCGTGATTATTTTAAAATGAATTGTTCAATTTATTATACAAATAATTCAAAGTTTAATTGATCACACAAATAATTCAACAGTTTAATTTATAATAAATTGTTTAATTTATTATATAAATAATTCAAGTGTTTATTATAAAATGAATTGTTCAATTTATTATAAAAATAATTCAAAGTTTAATTCATTATATAAATAATTGAATAGTTTAATTTGTAATGTATTGTTTAATTTATTATATAAATAATTCAAGTGTTTATTATAAAATGAATTGTTCAATTTATTATAAAAATAATTCAATAGTTTAATTTATAATGAATTCTTCAATAGATTATCAAAATAATTCAAAGTTTAATTTATTATAAAAATAATTAAATGGATTAATTTAAAATGCATTGTTTAGTTTATTATATAAATAATTCAAGTGATTATTTTAAAATGAATTGTTTAATTTATTACAAAAACATTCAATCTTCAATTTATTACATAAATAATTAAATAGTTTTATTTATAATGAATTGTTTAGTTTATTATACAAATAATTCACGTGATTATTTTAAAATGAATTGTTTAATTTATTATAAAAACAATTCAATCTTCAATTTATTACATCAATAATTAAATAGTTTTATTTATAATGAATTGTTTAGTTTATTATACAAATAATTCACGTGATTATTTTAAAATCAATCGTTTAATTTATTGTAAAAATAGTTCAAAGTTTAATTTATGATATAATTAATTCAATAGTTTAATTTATATTGAATTGCTAATTTATTATATTAATACTTCAAGTGATTATTTTAAAATGAATTGTTCAATTGATTATAAAAATAATTCAAAGTTTAATTGATCACATAAATAATTCAACAGTTTAATTTATAATAAATTGTTTAATTTATTACATAACTAATTCAAGTCATTATTTTAAAATGAATTGTTTAATTTATTATAAAAATAATTCAAAGTTTAATTTATTATATAAATAATTCAATAGTTTAATTCATAATAAATTGTTTAATTTATTATATAAATAATTCAAGTGCTTATTTTAAAATGAATTGTCTAATTTATTATAAAAATAATTCAAAGTATAATTTATTATATAACTAATTAAATAGTGTAATTTAAAATGAATTGTTTAATTTATTATATGAATAATTCAACAGTTTAATTTATAATGAATTGTAAAATTTATTGCATAAATAATTCAAGTGATTATTTTTAAATGAATTGTTTAATTTATTATAAAAATAATTCAATAGTTTAATTTATAATGAATTGTTTGATAGATTATAAAAATAATTCAAAGTTTAATATATTATATAAATAATTAAATAGATTAATTTATAATGAATTGTTTGATAGATTATAAAAATAATTCAAAGTTTAATATATTATATAAATAATTAAATAGATTAATTTATAATGAATTGTTTAATTTATTCTATAAATAATTCAATAGTTTAATTTATATTGAATTGCTAATTTATTATATTAATACTTCAAGTGATTATTTTAAAATGAATTGTTCAATTTATTATAAAAATGATTCAAATTTTAATTTATTGCATAAATAATTCAACGGTTTAATTTATAATAAATTGTTTAATTTATTATATAAATAATTCAATAGATTAATTTATAATGAATTGTTTAATTTATTATAAAAATAATTCAAAGTTTAATTTATTATATAAATAATTAAATAGTTTAATTTAAAATGAATTGTTTAATTTATTATATGAATAATTCAACAGTTTAATTTATAATGAATTGTAAAATGTATTGCATAAATAATTCAAGTGATTAATTTTAAATGAATTGTTTAATTTATTATAAAAATAATTCAATAGTTTAATTTGTAATGAATTGTTTAATAGATTATAAAAATAATTCAAAGTTTAATACATTATATGAATAATTAAATAGATTAATTTATAATGAATTGTTTGATAGATTATAAAAATAATTCAAAGTTTAATATATTATATAAATAATTAAATCGATTAATTTATAATGAATTGTTTAATTTATTCTATAAATAATTCAATAGTTTAATTTATATTGAATTGCTAATTTATTATATTAATACTTCAAGTGATTATTTTAAAATGAATTGTTCAATTTATTATAAAAATGATTCAAATTTTAATTTATTGCATAAATAATTCAACGGTTTAATTTATAATAAATTGTTTAATTTATAATATAAATAATTAAATAGTTTAATTTAAAATGAATTGTTTAATTTATTATATGAATAATTCAACAGTTTAATTTATAATGAATTGTAAAATGTATTGCATAAATAATTCAAGTGATTAATTTTAAATGAATTGTTTAATTTATTATAAAAATAATTCAATAGTTTAATTTGTAATGAATTGTTTAATAGATTATAAAAATAATTCAAAGTTTAATACATTATATGAATAATTAAATAGATTAATTTATAATGAATTGTTTAGTTTATTATATAAATAATTCAAGTGATTATTTTAAAATGAATCGTTTAATTTATTATAAAAATAGTTCAAAGTTTAATTTATGATATAATTAATTCAAGAGTTTAATTTATTATATAAATAATTCATTATTTTAATTTATAATGAATTGTTTAATTTACTATATAAATAATTCAAGTGATTATTTTAAAATGAATTGTTTAATTTAATATATAAACAATTCAATATTTTAATTAATAATGAATTGTTTAATTTATTATATAAATAATTCAATAGTTTAATTTAAAATGAATGTTTTAATGTATTATATAAATAATTCCATCGTTTAATTTATAATGAATTGCTAATTTATTGTATAAATAATTCAAGTGATTATTCTAAAATGAATTGTTCAATTTATTATAAAATTAATTCAATAGTTTAATTTATAATGAATTCTTCAATAGATTATAAAAATAATTCAAAGTTTAATTTATTATAAAAATAATTAAATGGATTAATTTAAAATGAATTGTTTAGTTTATTATATAAATAATTCAAGTGATTATTTTAAAATGAATTGTTTAATTTATTATAAAAATGATTCAATCTTCAATTTATTACATAAATAATTAAATAGTTTTATTTATAATGAATTGTTTAGTTTATTATACAATTAATTCACGTGATTATTTTAAAATCAATAGTTTAATTTATTGTAAAAATAGTTCAAAGTTTAATTTATGATTTAATTAATTCAATAGTTTAATTTATATTGAATTGCTAATTTATTACATCAATAATTGAAGTGAATATTTTAAAATGAATTGTTCAATTTATTATACAAATAATTCAAAGTTTAATTGATCACACAAATAATTCGACAGTTTAATTTATAATAAATTGTTTAATTTATTATATAAATAATTCAATTGATTATTTTTAAATGAATTGTTTGATTATTATTAAAATAATTCAAAGTTTAATTCATTATATAAATAATTGAATAGTTTAATTTATAATGTATTGTTTAATTTATTATATAAATAATTCAAGTGATTATTATAAAATGAATTGTTCAATTTATTATAAAAATAATTCAATAGTTTAATTTATAATGAATTCTTCAATAGATTATAAAAATAATTCAAAGTTTAATTTATTATAAAAATAATTAAATGGATTAATTTAAAATTAATTGTTTAGTGTATTATATAAATAATTCAAGTGATTATTTTAAAATGAATTGTTTAATTTATTATAAAAACAATTCAATCTTCAATTTATTACATAAATAATTAAATGGTTTTATTTATAATGAATTGTTTAGTTTATTATACAATTAATTCACGTGATTATTTTAAAATCAATAGTTTAATTTATTGTAAAAATAGTTCAAAGTTTAATTTATGATATAATTAATTCAATAGTTTAATTTATGTGAATTGCTAATTTATTGCATCAATAATTGAAGTGAATATTTTAAAATGAATTGTTTAATTTATTATAAAAATTTCAATGTTTAATTCATTATATAAATCATTAAATAGTTTAATTTATTCTATAAATAATTCAATAGTTTAATTCATATTGAATTGCTAATTTATTATATTAATACTTCAAGTGATTATTTTAAAATGAATTGTTCAATTTATTATGCAAATAATTCAAAGTTTAATTGATCACACAAATAATTCAACAGTTTAATTTATAATAAATTGTTTAATTTATTACATAAATAATTCAAGTCATTATTTTTAAATGAATTGTTCAATTTATTTTAAAAATAATTCAAAGTTTAATTTATTATATAAATAATTCAATAGTTTAATTTAAAATGAATGTTTTAATGTATTATATAAATAATTCCATCGTTTAATTTATAATGAATTGCTAATTTATTGTATAAATAATTCAAGTGATTATTCTAAAATGAATTGTTCAATATATCATAAAGATAATTCAAAGTTTAATTCATTATATAAATCATTCAATAGTTTAATTTATTATATAAATAATTCAATAGTTTAATTTATATTGAATTACTAATTGATTTTTTCAATACTTCGTGATTATTTGAAAATGAATTGTTCAATTTATTATACAAATAATTCAAAGTTTAATTCATCACACAAATAATTCAACAGTTTAATTTATAATAAATTGTTTAATTTATTATATAAATAATTCAAGTGATTATTTTTAAATGAATTGTTCAATTGATTATAAAAATAATTCAAAGTTTAATTCATTATATAAATAATTGAATAGTTTAATTTATAATGTATTGTTTAATTTATTATATAAATATTTCAAGTGATTATTATAAAAAGAATTGTTCAATTTATTTTAAAAATAATTCAAAGTTTAATTTATTATATAAATAATTCAATAGTTTAATTTAAAATGAATGTTTTAATGTATTATATAAATAATTCCATCGTTTAATTTATAATGAATTGCTAATTTATTGTATAAATAATTCAAGTGATTATTCTAAAATGAATTGTTCAATATATCATAAAGATAATTCAAAGTTTAATTCATTATATAAATCATTCAATAGTTTAATTTATTATATAAATAATTCAATAGTTTAATTTATATTGAATTGCTAATTGATTATATCAATACTTCGTGATTATTTTAAAATGAATTGTTCAATTTATTATACATATAATTCAAAGTTTAATTGATCACACAAATAATTCAACAGTTTAATTTATAATAAATTGTTTAATTTATTATATAAATAATTCAAGTGATTATTTTTAAATGAATTGTTTAATTTATTATTAAAATAATTCAAAGTTTAATTCATTATATAAATAATTGAATAGTTTAATTTATAATGTATTGTTTAATTTATTATATAAATAATTCAAGTGTTCATTATAAAATGAATTGTTCAATTTATTATAAAAATAATTCAATAGTTTAATTTATAATGAATTCTTCAATAGATTATAAAAATAATTCAAAGTTTAATTTATTATAAAAATAATTAAATGGATTAATTTAAAATGAATTGTTTAGTTTATTATATAAATAATTCAAGTGATTATTTTAAAATGAATTGTTTAATTTATTATAAAAACAATTCAATCTTCAATTTATTACATAAATAATTAAATAGTTTTATTTATAATGAATTGTTTAGTTTATTATACAAATAATTCACATGATTATTTTAAAATCAATTGTTTAATTTATTGTAAAAATAGTTCAAAGTTTAATTTATGATATAATTAATTCAATAGTTTAATTTATGTTGAATTGCTAATTTATTACATCAATAATTGAAGTGAATATTTCAAAATGAATTGTTTAATTTATTATAAAAATTTCAAAGTTTAATTCATTATATAAATCATTAAATAGTTTAATTTATTCTATAAATAATTCAATAGTTTAATTTATATTGAATTGCTAATTTATTATATTAATACTTCAAGTGATTATTTTAAAATGAATTGTTCAATTGATTATAAAAATAATTCAAAGTTTAATTGATCACATAAATAATTCAACAGTTTAATTTATAATAAATTGTTTAATTTATTACATAACTAATTCAAGTCATTATTTTAAAATGAATTGTTTAATTTATTATAAAAATAATTCAAAGTTTAATTTATTATATAAATAATTCAATAGTTTAATTCATAATAAATTGTTGAATTTATTATATAAATAATTAAATAGTTTAATTTAAAATGAATTGTTTAATTTATTATATGAATAATTCAACAGTTTAATTTATAATGAATTGTGAAATTTATTCCATAAATAATTCAAGTGATTATTTTTAAATGAATTGTTTAATTCATTATAACAATAATTCAATAGTTTAATTTATAATGAATTGTTTGATAGATTATAAAAATAATTCAAAGTTTAATATATTATATAAATAATTAAATAGATTAATTTATACTGAATTGTTTATTTTATTATATAAATAATTCAAGTGATTATTTTAAAATGAATCGTTTAATTTATTATAAAAATAGTTCAAAGTTTAATTTATGATATAATTAATTCAAGAGTTTAATTTATATTGAATTGCTAATTTATTATATAAATAATTCAAGTGATTATTTTAAAATGAATTGTTCAATTTATTATAAAAATGATTCAAATTTTAATTTATTGCATAAATAATTCAACGGTTTAATTTATAATAAATTGTTTAATTTATTATATAAATAATTCAAGTGATTATTTTAAAATGATTTGTTCAATTTATTATAAAAATGATTCAAATTTAATTTATTACATAAATACTTCAACAGTTTAATTCATAATAAATTGTTTAATTTATTATATAAATAATTCAAGTGATTATTTTAAAATGAATTGTCTAATTTATTATCAAAATAATTCAAAGTTTAATTCATTATATAAATAATTAATTAGTTTAATTTATTATATAAATAATTCAATAGTTTAATTTATAATGTATTGTTTATTTTATTATATCAATAATTCAAGTGATTATTTTAAAATGATTTGTTCAATTTATTATAAAAATAATTCAAAGCTTAATTCATTTTATAAATAATTCAATGGTTTAATTTATAATGAAATGTTTAGTTTACTATATAAATAATTCAAGTGATTATTTTAAAATGAATTGTTTAATTTATTATAAAAATAATTCAAAGTTTAATTTATCATATAAATAATTAAATAGTTTAATTAAAATGAAATGTTTAGTTTACTATATAAATAATTCAAGTGATTATTTTAAAATGAATTGTTTAATTTATTATATAAATAATTCAATAGTTTAAGTAATAATGTATTCTTTAATTTATTATAACAATAATTCAAGTGATTATTTTTAAATGATTTGTTTAATTTATTATAAAAATAATTCAAAGTTTAATTCATTATATAAATCATTAAGTAGTTTAATTTATGATATAAATAATTCAATATTTTAATTTAAAATGAATTGTTTAATTTATTATGAAAATAATTCAAAGTTAAATTGATTATATAAATAATTAAATAGTTTAATTTATATTGAATTGCTAATTTCTTACATGAATAATTCGTGATCATTTTAAAATGAATTGTTCAATTTATTATAAAAATAATTCAAAGTTTAATTTATTACATAAATAATTCAACAGTTTAATTTATAATAAATTTTATAATTTATTATAAAAATAATTCAATGTATAATTCATTGTATAAATAATTAAAAAGTTTAATTTATTATTTAAATAATTCAATATTTTAATTAATAATGAATTGTATAATTTATTATATAAATAATTCAAGTGATTATTTTAAAATGAATTGTTCAATTTATTATAAAAATAATTCAAAGTTTAATTTATCACATAAATAATTCAACAGTTTAATTTATAATGATTTTTTTAATTTATTATATCAATAATTCAAGAGATTATTTTAAAATGAATTGTTTAATTTATTATAAAAATAATTCAAAGTTTAATTCATTGCATAAACAATTAAAAAGTTTAATTTATTATTAAAATAATTCAATATTTTAATTTAAAATGAATTGTTTATTTTATTATGAAAATAATTCAAAGTTTAATTTATTGCATAAATAATTCAAGTGATTATTTTAAAATGAATTGTTTAATTTATTATGAAAATAATTCAAAGTTAAATTTATTATATAAATAATTAAATAGTTTAATTTATTATATAAATAATTCAATAGCTTAAGTTCTATTGAATTGATAATTTCTTACATAAATAATTTGTGATCATTTAAAATGAATTGTTCAATTTATTATCAACATAATTCATTGTTTATGTTATTGCATAAATAATTCAAGTGATTATTTTAAAATTAATTGTTTAATTAATTATCAAAATAATTCAAAGTTCAATTTATTATATAAACAATTCAATAGTTTAATTTATAATGTATTGTTTAATTTATTATATCAATAATTGAAGTGAATATATTAAAATTAATTGTTTAATTTATTATAAAAATAATTCAAAGTTTAATTCATTATATAAATAATTAAATAGTTTAATTTATTATGTAAATAATTCAATATTTTAATTTATAATGAATTGTTTAGTTTATTATATAAATAATTCAATTGATGATTTTAAAATGAATTGTTTAATTTATTATAAAAATAATTCAAAGTTTAATTTATCACATAAATAATTCATCAGTTTAATTTATACTAAATTGTTTAATTTATTTTATAAATAATTCAAGTGATTATTTTAAAATGAATTGTTTAATTTATTATAAAAATAATTCAAAGTTTAATTCATTATATAAACCATTAAATAGTTTAATTTATTTTTGAAATAATTCAAAAGTTTAATTTATATTGAATTGCAAATTTATTATATTATTAATTCAAGTGATTATTTTAAAATGAATTGTTCAATTTATTATAAAAATAATTCAAAGTTTAATTTATCACATAAATAATTCAACAGTTTAATTTATACTAAATTGTTTAATTTATTATAAAAATACTACAAAGTTTAATTTATTGTATAAATAATTCAAGAGATTATTTTAAATTAATTGTTTAATTAATTATGAAAATAATTCAAAATTTAATTTATTATATAAATAATTCAATAGTTTAATTTATATTGAATTGCTAATTTATTACATAAATAATTCCTGATCATTTTAAAATGAATTGTTCAATTTATTATAAAAATAATTCAAAGTTTAATTTATTGCATAAATAATTCAAGTGATTATTTTAAAATGAATTGTTTAATTTATTATAAAAATTTCAAAGTTTAATTCATTATATAAATCATTAAATAGTTTAATTTATTCTATAAATAATTCAATAGTTTAATTTATATTGAATTGCTAATTTATTATATTAATACTTCAAGTGATTATTTTAAAATGAATTGTTCAATTGATTATAAAAATAATTCAAAGTTTAATTGATCACATAAATAATTCAACAGTTTAATTTATAATAAATTGTTTAATTTATTACATAACTAATTCAAGTCATTATTTTAAAATGAATTGTTTAATTTATTATAAAAATAATTCAAAGTTTAATTTATTATATAAATAATTCAATAGTTTAATTCATAATAAATTGTTGAATTTATTATATAAATAATTAAATAGTTTAATTTAAAATGAATTGTTTAATTTATTATATGAATAATTCAACAGTTTAATTTATAATGAATTGTGAAATTTATTCCATAAATAATTCAAGTGATTATTTTAAATGAATTGTTTAATTCATTATAACAATAATTCAATAGTTTAATTTATAATGAATTGTTTGATAGATTATAAAAATAATTCAAAGTTTAATATATTGTATAAATAATTAAATAGATTAATTTATACTGAATTGTTTATTTTATTATATAAATAATTCAAGTGATTATTTTAAAATGAATCGTTTAATTTATTATAAAAATAGTTCAAAGTTTAATTCATGATATAATTAATTCAAGAGTTTAATTTATATTGAATTGCTAATTTATTATATAAATAATTCAAGTGATTATTTTAAAATGAATTGTTCAATTTATTATAAAAATGATTCAAATTTTAATTTATTGCATAAATAATTCAACGGTTTAATTTATAATAAATTGTTTAATTTATTATATAAATAATTCAAGTGATTATTTTAAAATGATTTGTTCAATTTATTATAAAAATGATTCAAATTTAATTTATTACATAAATACTTCAACAGTTTAATTCATAATAAATTGTTTAATTTATTATATAAATAATTCAAGTGATTATTTTAAAATGATTTGTTCAATTTATTATAAAAATGATTCAAAGTTTAATTCATTATATAAATAATTAATTAGTTTAATTTATTATATAAATAATTCAATATTTTAATTTATAATAAATTGTTTAGTTTAGTATATAAATAATTCAATAGTTTAATTTATAATGTATTGTTTATTTTATTATATCAATAATTCAAGTGATTATTTTAAAATGAATCGTTTAATTTATTATGAAAATAGTTCAAAGTTTAATTTATGATATAATTAATTCAAGAGTTTAATTTATATTGAATTGCTAATTTATTATATAAATAATTCAAGTGATTATTTTAAAATGATTTGTTCAATTTATTATAAAAATAATTCAAAGCTTAATTCATTTTATAAATAATTCAATGGTTTAATTTATAATGAAATGTTTAGTTTACTATATAAATAATTCAAGTGATTATTTTAAAATGAATTGTTTAATTTATTATAAAAATAATTCAAAGTTTAATTTATCATATAAATAATTAAATAGTTTAATTTATAATGAAATGTTTAGTTTACTATATAAATAATTCAAGTGATTATTTTAAAATGAATTGTTTAATTTATTATATAAATAATTCAATAGTTTAAGTAATAATGTATTCTTTAATTTATTATAACAATAATTCAAGTGATTATTTTTAAATGATTTGTTTAATTTATTATAACAATAATTCAAAGTTTAATTCATTATATAAATCATTAAGTAGTTTAATTTATGATATAAATAATTCAATATTTTAATTTAAAATGAATTGTTTAATTTATTATGAAAATAATTCAAAGTTAAATTGATTATATAAATAATTAAATAGTTTAATTTATATTGAATTGCTAATTTCTTACATGAATAATTCGTGATCATTTTAAAATGAATTGTTCAATTTATTATAAAAATAATTCAAAGTTTAATTTATCACATAAATAATTCAACAGTTTAATTTATAATGATTTTTTTAATTTATTATATCAATAATTCAAGAGATTATTTTAAAATGAATTGTTTAATTTATTATAAAAATAATTCAAAGTTTAATTCATTGCATAAACAATTAAAAAGTTTAATTTATTATTAAAATAATTCAATATTTTAATTTAAAATGAATTGTTTATTTTATTATGAAAATAATTCAAAGTTTAATTTATTGCATAAATAATTCAAGTGATTATTTTAAAATGAATTGTTTAATTTATTATGAAAATAATTCAAAGTTAAATTTATTATATAAATAATTAAATAGTTTAATTTATTATATAAATAATTCAATAGCTTAAGTTCTATTGAATTGATAATTTCTTACATAAATAATTTGTGATCATTTAAAATGAATTGTTCAATTTATTATCAACATAATTCATTGTTTATGTTATTGCATAAATAATTCAAGTGATTATTTTAAAATTAATTGTTTAATTAATTATCAAAATAATTCAAAGTTCAATTTATTATATAAACAATTCAATAGTTTAATTTATAATGTATTGTTTAATTTATTATATCAATAATTGAAGTGAATATATTAAAATTAATTGTTTAATTTATTATAAAAATAATTCAAAGTTTAATTCATTATATAAATAATTAAATAGTTTAATTTATTATGTAAATAATTCAATATTTTAATTCATAATGAATTGTTTAGTTTATTATATAAATAATTCAATTGATGATTTTAAAATGAATTGTTTAATTTATTATAAAAATAATTCAAAGTTTAATTTATCACATAAATAATTCATCAGTTTAATTTATACTAAATTGTTTAATTTATTTTATAAATAATTCAAGTGATTATTTTAAAATGAATTGTTTAATTTATTATAAAAATAATTCAAAGTTTAATTCATTATATAAACCATTAAATAGTTTAATTTATTTTTGAAATAATTCAAAAGTTTAATTTATATTGAATTGCAAATTTATTATATTATTAATTCAAGTGATTATTTTAAAATGAATTGTTCAATTTATTATAAAAATAATTCAAAGTTTAATTTATCACATAAATAATTCAACAGTTTAATTTATACTAAATTGTTTAATTTATTATAAAAATACTACAAAGTTTAATTTATTGTATAAATAATTCAAGAGATTATTTTAAATTAATTGTTTAATTAATTATGAAAATAATTCAAAATTTAATTTATTATATAAATAATTCAATAGTTTAATTTATATTGAATTGCTAATTTATTACATAAATAATTCCTGATCATTTTAAAATGAATTGTTCAATTTATTATAAAAATAATTCAAAGTTTAATTTATTGCATAAATAATTCAAGTGATTATTTTAAAATGAATTGTTTAATTTATTATAAAAATTTCAAAGTTTAATTCATTATATAAATCATTAAATAGTTTAATTTATTCTATAAATAATTCAATAGTTTAATTTATATTGAATTGCTAATTTATTATATTAATACTTCAAGTGATTATTTTAAAATGAATTGTTCAATTGATTATAAAAATAATTCAAAGTTTAATTGATCACATAAATAATTCAACAGTTTAATTTATAATAAATTGTTTAATTTATTACATAACTAATTCAAGTCATTATTTTAAAATGAATTGTTTAATTTATTATAAAAATAATTCAAAGTTTAATTTATTATATAAATAATTCAATAGTTTAATTCATAATAAATTGTTGAATTTATTATATAAATAATTAAATAGTTTAATTTAAAATGAATTGTTTAATTTATTATATGAATAATTCAACAGTTTAATTTATAATGAATTGTGAAATTTATTCCATAAATAATTCAAGTGATTATTTTAAATGAATTGTTTAATTCATTATAACAATAATTCAATAGTTTAATTTATAATGAATTGTTTGATAGATTATAAAAATAATTCAAAGTTTAATATATTGTATAAATAATTAAATAGATTAATTTATACTGAATTGTTTATTTTATTATATAAATAATTCAAGTGATTATTTTAAAATGAATCGTTTAATTTATTATAAAAATAGTTCAAAGTTTAATTTATGATATAATTAATTCAAGAGTTTAATTTATATTGAATTGCTAATTTATTATATAAATAATTCAAGTGATTATTTTAAAATGAATTGTTCAATTTATTATAAAAATGATTCAAATTTTAATTTATTGCATAAATAATTCAACGGTTTAATTTATAATAAATTGTTTAATTTATTATATAAATAATTCAAGTGATTATTTTAAAATGATTTGTTCAATTTATTATAAAAATGATTCAAATTTAATTTATTACATAAATACTTCAACAGTTTAATTCATAATAAATTGTTTAATTTATTATATAAATAATTCAAGTGATTATTTTAAAATGAATTGTCTAATTTATTATCAAAATAATTCAAAGTTTAATTCATTATATAAATAATTAATTAGTTTAATTTATTATATAAATAATTCAATATTTTAATTTATAATAAATTGTTTAGTTTAGTATATAAATAATTCAATAGTTTAATTTATAATGTATTGTTTATTTTATTATATCAATAATTCAAGTGATTATTTTAAAATGATTTGTTCAATTTATTATAAAAATAATTCAAAGCTTAATTCATTTTATAAATAATTCAATGGTTTAATTTATAATGAAATGTTTAGTTTACTATATAAATAATTCAAGTGATTATTTTAAAATGAATTGTTTAATTTATTATAAAAATAATTCAAAGTTTAATTTATCATATAAATAATTAAATAGTTTAATTTATAATGAAATGTTTAGTTTACTATATAAATAATTCAAGTGATTATTTTAAAATGAATTGTTTAATTTATTATATAAATAATTCAATAGTTTAAGTAATAATGTATTCTTTAATTTATTATAACAATAATTCAAGTGATTATTTTTAAATGATTTGTTTAATTTATTATTATAATATAATTCAAAGTTTAATTCATTATATAAATCATTAAGTAGTTTAATTTATGATATAAATAATTCAATATTTTAATTTAAAATGAATTGTTTAATTTATTATGAAAATAATTCAAAGTTAAATTGATTATATAAATAATTAAATAGTTTAATTTATATTGAATTGCTAATTTCTTACATGAATAATTCGTGATCATTTTAAAATGAATTGTTCAATTTATTATAAAAATAATTCAAAGTTTAATTTATTACATAAATAATTCAACAGTTTAATTTATAATAAATTTTATAATTTATTATAAAAATAATTCAATGTATAATTCATTGTATAAATAATTAAAAAGTTTAATTTATTATTTAAATAATTCAATATTTTAATTAATAATGAATTGTATAATTTATTATATAAATAATTCAAGTGATTATTTTAAAATGAATTGTTCAATTTATTATAAAAATAATTCAAAGTTTAATTTATCACATAAATAATTCAACAGTTTAATTTATAATGATTTTTTTAATTTATTATATCAATAATTCAAGAGATTATTTTAAAATGAATTGTTTAATTTATTATAAAAATAATTCAAAGTTTAATTCATTGCATAAACAATTAAAAAGTTTAATTTATTATTAAAATAATTCAATATTTTAATTTAAAATGAATTGTTTATTTTATTATGAAAATAATTCAAAGTTTAATTTATTGCATAAATAATTCAAGTGATTATTTTAAAATGAATTGTTTAATTTATTATGAAAATAATTCAAAGTTAAATTTATTATATAAATAATTAAATAGTTTAATTTATTATATAAATAATTCAATAGCTTAAGTTCTATTGAATTGATAATTTCTTACATAAATAATTTGTGATCATTTAAAATGAATTGTTCAATTTATTATCAACATAATTCATTGTTTATGTTATTGCATAAATAATTCAAGTGATTATTTTAAAATTAATTGTTTAATTAATTATCAAAATAATTCAAAGTTCAATTTATTATATAAACAATTCAATAGTTTAATTTATAATGTATTGTTTAATTTATTATATCAATAATTGAAGTGAATATATTAAAATTAATTGTTTAATTTATTATAAAAATAATTCAAAGTTTAATTCATTATATAAATAATTAAATAGTTTAATTTATTATGTAAATAATTCAATATTTTAATTTATAATGAATTGTTTAGTTTATTATATAAATAATTCAATTGATGATTTTAAAATGAATTGTTTAATTTATTATAAAAATAATTCAAAGTTTAATTTATCACATAAATAATTCATCAGTTTAATTTATACTAAATTGTTTAATTCAAGTGATTATTTTAAAATGAATTGTTTAATTTATTATAAAAATAATTCAAAGTTTAATTCATTATATAAACCATTAAATAGTTTAATTTATTTTTGAAATAATTCAAAAGTTTAATTTATATTGAATTGCAAATTTATTATATTATTAATTCAAGTGATTATTTTAAAATGAATTGTTCAATTTATTATAAAAATAATTCAAAGTTTAATTTATCACATAAATAATTCAACAGTTTAATTTATACTAAATTGTTTAATTTATTGTATAAATAATTCAAGTGATTATTTTCAAATGAATTGTTTAATTTATTATAAAAATACTACAAAGTTTAATTTATTGTATAAATAATTCAAGAGATTATTTTAAATTAATTGTTTAATTAATTATGAAAATAATTCAAAATTTAATTTATTATATAAATAATTCAATAGTTTAATTTATATTGAATTGCTAATTTATTACATAAATAATTCCTGATCATTTTAAAATGAATTGTTCAATTTATTATAAAAATAATTCAAAGTTTAATTTATTGCATAAATAATTCAAGTGATTATTTTAAAATGAATTGTTTAATTTCTTATCAAAATAATTCAAGTGATTATTTTAAAATGAATTGTTTAATTTATTATAAAAATAGTTCCAAATTTAATTGATTGTATGAATAATTTAAGAGATTAAATAAAATGAATTGTTTAATTTATTACAAAAATAATTCAAAGTTTAATTTATTCTATAAATAATTCAATAGTTTAATTTATAATGTATTGTTTAATTCATTATATCAATAATTGTAGTGAATATTTTAAAATGAATTGTTTAACTTATTATAGAAATAATTCAATATTCATTATATAAATCATTAAATAGTTTAATTTATCATATAAATAATTCAATATTTTAATTTATTATTAATTGTTTAACTAATTATATGAATAATTCAAGTGATTATTTTAAAATGAATTGTTTAATTTATTATGAAAATAATTCAAAGTTTAATTTATTATTTAAATAATTCAATAGTTTAATTTATATTGAATTGCTAATTTATTACATAAATAATTCCTGATCATTTTAAAATGAATTGTTCAATTTATTATAAAAATAATTCAAAGTTTAATTTATTATATAAATAATTCAATAGTGTAATTTATAATGAATTGCTAATTTATTGTATCAATAATTCAAGTGATTATTTTAAAATGAATTGTTTAATTTATTATAAAAATAATTCAAAATTTAATTTATCACATAAATAATTAAATAGTTTAATTTATAATGAATTGCTTTGTTTATTATATAAATAATTCAATTCATTATTTTAAAATGAATTGTTTCATTTATTATAAAAATAATTCAAAGTATAATTTATTATATAATAATTCAATAGTTTAATTTATAATAAATTGTTTAATTTATTATATAAATAATTCAAGTGATTATTTTAAAATGAATTGTTTAATTTATTAGAAAAATAATTCAAAGTTTAATTCATTATATACATAATTAAATAGTTTAATTTATTATATAAATAATTCAATATTTTAATTGATAATTAATTGTTTAGTTTATTATATAAATAATTCAATTGATTATTTTAAAATGAATTGTTTAATTTATTATAAAAATAGTTCCAAGTTTAATTTATTGTATAAATAATTCAAGTGATTATTTTTAAATGAATTGTTTAATTTATTATGAAAATAATTCAAAGTTTAATTTATTATATAAAGAATTCAATAGTTTAATTTATATTGAATTGCTAATTTATTACATAAATTATTCCTGATCATTTTAAAATGAATTGTTCAGTTTATTATAAAAATATTTCAAAGTTTAATTCATTTGATACATAATTCAATAGTTTAATTTATAATGAATTGTTTAATAGATTATAAAAATAATTCCAAGTTTTATTTATTACATAAATAATTAAATAGTTTAATTTATTACATAAATAATTCAACAGTTTAATTTGTAATGAATTGTTTAATTTATTATATAAATAATTCGATTGATTATTTTAAAATGAATTCTTTAATTTATTATAAAAATAGTTCCAAGTTTAATTTATTATATAAATAATTCAAGTGATTATTTTAAAATGAATTGTTTAATTTATTATGAAAATAATTCAAAGTTTAATTTATTATATAAATAATTCAATAGTTTAATTTATAATGAATTGCTAATTTATTGTATAAATAATTCAAGTGATTATTTTTAAATGAATTGTTTAATTTATTATAAAAATAATTCAAAGTTTAATTTATTAATTAAATAATTCAATAGTTCAATTTATAATGTATTGTTTAATTTATTATATCAATAATTGAAGTGAATATTTTAAAATGAATTGTTTAATTTATTATAAAAATAATTCAAAGTTTAATTCATTATATAAACCATTAAATAGTTTGATTTATTATATAAATAATTCAATATGTTAATTAATAATGAATTGTATAATTCATTATATAAATAATTCAAGTGATTATTTTGACATGAATTGTCTAATTTATTATAAAAATAATTCACAGTTTAATTTATTACATAAATAATTCAACAGTTTAATTTGCAATGAATTGTTTAATTTATTGTATAAATAATTCAAATGATTATTTTAAAATGAATTGTTCAATTTATTATAAAAATAATTCAATCTTTAATTTATTACATAAATAATTCAACAGTTTAATTTATAATGAATTGTTTAATTTATTATATAAATAATTCACGTGATTATTTTAAAATGAATTGTTCAATTTATTATAAAAATAATTCAAAGTTTAATTCATTGTATAAATAATTTAAAAGTTTAATTTATGATTTAAATAATTCAATATTTTAATTAATAATGAATTGTATAATTTATTATATAAATAATTCAAGTGATTATTTTAAAATGAATTGTCTAATTTATTATAAAAATAATTCAAACTTGAATTTATTACAAAAATAATTCAACAGTTTAATTTATAATGAATTGTTTAATTTATTATATAAATAATTCAAGTGATTATTTTAAAATGAATTGTTCAATTTATTATAAAAATAATTCAAAGTTTAATTCATTATATAAATCATTAATTAGTTTAATTTATGTTATAAATAATTCAATATTTTAATTTAAAATGAATTGTTTAATTTATTATGAAAATAATTCAAAGTTAAATATGTCTCTCAGTCCCTTCCTCAGGGAGATATCTACAGTGATTGGTGTCTCTCAGTCCCTTCCTCAAGGTGATATCTGAAGAGTGATTAATGTCTCTCAGTCTCTTCCTCTGACAGACACCTGCACAGTGATTGATGTCTCTCAGTCCCTTCCAAAGGGAGATATCTGTACAGTGATTGATGTCCCTCATTCCCTTCCTAGTGGTGATATCTGTAGAGTGATTGATGTCTCTCAGTCTCTTCCTCGGGGAGATATCTGTGCAGTGATTGATGTCTCTCAGTCCCTTCCTCAGGGAGATATCTGTACAGTGATTAATGGCTCTCAATCCCATCTTCGGGGAGATACCTGAACAGTGATTTGTGTCTCTCAGTCTCTTCCTCTGACAGATATCTGTACAGTGATTGTTGTCTCTCAGTCCCTTCCTAAGAGCGTTATCTGTACAGTGATTGATGTCTCTCAGTCAACTCAACTGCATACAGTTTTGATGGCCATACTTAAGAAAAGACATACTTGCTCTCCAGGCAGTACAAAGAAGGTTCACTCGGCTAATCCCGGGGATGAGGGGGTGGATATATGAGGAGAAGTTGAGTAGATTGGGACTCTACTCATTGGAGTTCAGAAGAATGAGAGGCGATCTTATTGAAACATATGAGATTGTGAAGGGGCTTGACCGGGTGGATGCGGTAAGGATGTTCCCAAGGATGGGTGAAACTAGAACTAGGGGGCATAATCTTAGAATAAGGGGCTGCTCTTTCAAAACTGAAATGAGGAGAAACCTCTTCACTCAGAGGGTGGTAGGTCTGTGGAATTTGCTGCCCCAGGAAGCTGTGGAAACTACATCATTAAATAAATTTAAAACAGAAATAGACAGTTTCCTAGAAGTAAAGGGAATTAGGGGTTACGGGGAGCGGGCAGGAAATTGAACATGAAGCTGAGTTCGGATCGGTCAAGGCCCTGTGGGTGGCGGAGCGGGCCCAGCGGCTGAGTGGCCGGGTCCTGTTCCTCCTTCTTGTGTTCTTTAGATTTGAGGTTAGGATCAGATCAGCCATGATCGTATTGACTGGCGTAGCAGGCTCGAGGGGACGGTTAGCCCACTCCTGTTTCTATTTCTTATGTTCTCATGTTCTTTTGTTCAGTCACTTCTTCAGAGAGATATCTGTACAGTGATTGATGTCTCTCAGTCGCTTCTTCAGAGAGATACCTGTACAGTGATTGATGTCTCTCAGTCCCTTCCTCAGTGTGTTATCTTTGCAGTGATT
This sequence comes from Heptranchias perlo, assembly GCF_035084215.1. Taxonomy (NCBI): domain Eukaryota; kingdom Metazoa; phylum Chordata; class Chondrichthyes; order Hexanchiformes; family Hexanchidae; genus Heptranchias; species Heptranchias perlo. The sequence goes on from NW_027139258.1 coordinate 451,944, forward strand.
GATGTCTCTCAGTGCCTTCATCAGAGAGATATCTGTATGGTCATTGATGTCTCTCAGTCTCTTCCTCGGGGAGATATCTGCACAGGGATGGTTCTCTCTGTCTCTTCCTCAGAGTGATATCTGTGATGAACTGGATTATTTTTTCCCCTCAGTCTTGTTCAGCAAAAACTGAGTCGAATACACCTTTAAAGTTCAACACAACTTTAATAGCAGGGCTTAGTCTGCAGCATTGATTTGGACTCCTGATGGGGTCCCTTTATGCTAGCAGAGCAAGACAAAAAAACATACAGAAATCCAAACGTTTGTACAGATCAATAGGGGTTGGAACATTTGTTAACACGAAGGTCAACACCAATCATAAGCTGGGCATAGGTTGGCCATGAGGGGTTACCTGATTGCAGGCCAATCATGGGCAGTGCATTGGATGATCACGCCGCAGTGACAGACATAGATGGGTGTCTCCTCATCTCTCAGCTTGGAATGTTTCTCCTGATCATCCCCCATCTTTATCTGTTAACTTGGAATGTCTCGGGCCTCACTCAGCTCATTATTTCTATTGATCGACCAGCTGCACAGAGATCCCCACACCTCCTCCACCGATGAGCATAAGCAGACCTCTACATCTAACGAGAGACTGACACCACTATTAGCCTTGAAGGGGCCCATGTTCATACCTAACAGCAGCTTCTAATTAACCCTTGCTTGTCCTCATTACGACTTTTCTACTTTGCCACTTAGGTATTTTGTACTTTACTTACTTTACTGGACACTGACCACGTATGGGGACACTGACCACGTAAGGATTCTCATTTGTAGAGGGATGAATCTCTCTCAGTCTCTTCCTCAGAGTGATACCTGTACAGTGATTGATGTCTCTCAGACTCTTCCTCAGAGTGATAAATACACAGTGATTGATGTCCCTCAGTCCCTTCCTCGGGGAGATATCTGTACAGTGATTGATGTCTCTCAGTCCCTTCCTCAGAGCGATAAATATACAGTGATGAATGGCTCTCATTCCCATCCTCGGGAAGATATCTGTACAGAGATTGGTTTCTCTCAGTCTGTTCCTCTGACAGACGTCTGTACAGTGATTGATGTCTCTCAGTCCCTTCCTCAAAGAGACTTCTGCACAGTGATTGATGTCCCTCAGTCCCTTTCTCAGGGAGGTAACAGTACAGTGATTGATATCTCTCAGTTTCTTCCTCAGGGAGATATCTGTACAATGATGGATATCGACCAGTCCTTTCCCCAGAGAGATATCTGTACAGTAATTGATGTCTCGGTCTCTTCCTCAGGCAGCTATCTTTACAGCGATTGATGTCACCCAGTCCCTTCCTCAGAGAGATATCTGTACAGTAATCGATGTCTCTCAGTCCCTTCCTCAAAGAGATATCTGTACAGTAATCGATGTCTCTCAGTCCCTTCCTCAGAGAGATATCTGTACAGAGATTGATGTCTCTCAGTCCCTTCCTAGTGGTGACGTCTGTAGATTTATTGATGTCTCTAAGTCTCTTCCTCGGAGAGATATCTGTACAGAGATTGATGTCTCTCAGTCCCTTCCTAGTGGTGACATCTGTAGAGTGATTGATGTCTCTACGTCTCTTCCTCGGAGAGATATCTGTACAGTGATTGATGTCACCACGTCCCTTCCTCAGAGGGATATCTGAAGAGTGACTAATGTCTCTCAGTCTCTTCCTGTGACAGATATCTGTACAGTGATTGATCTCTCTCAGTCTCTTCCTCTGTCAGATATCTGTACAGTAATTGATGTCTCTCATTCCCTTCCTCAAGGTGATACCTGTACAGTGATTGATGTCTCCCAATCCCTTCCTCAGACAGATATCTGAAGAGTGATTGATGTCTCTCAGTCCCTTCCTCTGACAGATATCTGCAGAGTGATTGATGTCTCTCAGTCTCTTCCTCTGACAGATATCTGTAGAGTGATTAATGTCTCTCAGTCTCTTCCTCGGGGAGATATCTGTACAGAGATGGATCTCTCTCAGTCCCTTCTTCAGAGTGTTATCTGTGCAGTGATTGATATCTCTCAGTCCCTGCCTCTGGCAGATTTCTGTACAGTGATTGATGTCTCTCAGTCCCTTCCTTGGGGTGATATCTGTACAGTGATTGATGTATCTCAGTCTCTTCTTCAGAGAGATATCTGTACAGTGATTAAAGTCTCTCAGTTCCTTCCTCAGACAGATATCTGTACAGTGATTGATGTCTCTCAGTCCCTTCCTCAGAGAGATATCTGAAGAGTAATTGATGTCTCTCAGTCTCTTCCTCTGACAGATATCTGTACAGTGATTGATGTCTCTCAGTCACTTCCTCTGGGAGATATATGTACAGTGATTGATGTCTCTCAGTCTCTTCCTCTGTCAGATATCTGTACAGTGATTGATGTCACCCCGTCCCTTCCTCAGAGATATCTGAAGAGTGACTAATGTTTCCCAGTCTCTTCCTCTGTCAGATATCTGTACAGTGATTGATGTCTCTAATTCCCTTCGTCATGGTGATATCTGTACAGTGATTGATGTCTCTCAGTCTCATCCTCGGGGAGATATCTCCACAGAGATGGATCTCTCTCAATCCCTTCTTCAGAGTGTTATCTGTGCAGTGATTGATGTCTCTCAGTCCCTTCCTCTGAGAGATATTTATACAGTGATTTGTGTATCTCAGTCCCTTCCTCGGAGAGATTTCTGAACAGTGATTGATGTCTCTCAGTCCCTTCCTCAGGGAGATATCTGAAGAGTGATTGATGTCTCTCAGTCTCTTCCTCTGACAGATATATGTACAATGATTGATGTCTCTCAGTCTCTTCCTCTATCAGATATCTGTACAGTGATTGATGTCTCTCAGTCCCTTCCTCAGAGCGATATCTAAACAGCGATTAATGGCTCTCCGTCCCATCCTCGGGGAGATATCTGTACAGTGATTGATGTCTCTCAGTCCCTTCCTAGTGGTGATATCTGTAGAGTGATTAATGTCTCTCAGTCTCTTCCTCGGGGAGATATCTGTACAGAGATGGATCTCTCTCAATCCCTTCTTCAGAGTGTGATCTGTGCAGTGATTGATGTCTCTCAGTCCCTTCCTCTGAGAGATATTTATACAGTGATTTGTGTATCTCAGTCCCTTCCTCGGAGAGATTTCTGAACAGTGATTGATGTCTCTCAGTCCCTTCCTCAGGGAGATATCTGAAGAGTGATTGATGTCTCTCAGTCTCTTCCTCTGACAGATATATGTACAATGATTGATGTCTCTCAGTCTCTTCCTCTATCAGATATCTGTACAGTGATTGATGTCTCTCAGTCCCTTCCTCAGAGCGATATCTAAACAGCGATTAATGGCTCTCCGTCCCATCCTCGGGGAGATATCTGTACAGTGATTGATGTCTCTCAGTCCCTTCCTAGTGGTGATATCTGTAGAGTGATTAATGTCTCTCAGTCTCTTCCTCGGGGAGATATCTGTACAGAGATGGATCTCTCTCAATCCCTTCTTCAGAGTGTGATCTGTGCAGTGATTGATGTCTCTCAGTCCCTTCCTCAGAGAGATATCTGTACAGTGATTGGTGTCTCTCAGTCCCTTCCTCAGAGCGATATCTAAACAGTGATTAATGGCTCTCAGTCCCATCTTCGGGGAGATACCTGAACAGTGATTTGTGTCTCTCAGTCTCTTCCTCTGACAGATATCTGTACAGTGATTGTTGTCTCTCAGTCCATTCCTAAGAGCGTTATCTGTACAGTGATTGATGTCTCTCAGTCAACTCAACTGCATACAGTTTTGATGGCCATACTTAAGAAAAGACATACTTGCTCTCCAGGCAGTACAAAGAAGGTTCACTCGGCTAATCCCGGGGATGAGGGGGTGGATATATGAGGAGAAGTTGAGTAGATTGGGACTCTACTCATTGGAGTTCAGAAGAATGAGAGGCGATCTTATTGAAACATATAAGATTGTGAAGGGTCTTGATCGGGTGGATGCGGTAAGGATGTTCCCAAGGATGGGTGAAACTAGAACTAGGGGGCATAATCTTAGAATAAGGGGCTGCTCTTTCAAAACTGAGATGAGGAGAAACTTCTTCACTCAGAGGGTGGTAGGTCTGTGGAATTTGCTGCCCCAGGAAGCTGTGGAAACTACATCATTAAATAAATTTAAAACAGAAATAGACAGTTTCCTAGAAGTAAAGGGAATTAGGGGTTACGGGGAGCGGGCAGGAAATTGGACATGAAGCTGAGTTCGGATCGGTCAAGACCCTGTGGGTGGCGGAGCGGGCCCAGCGGCTGAGTGGCCGGGTCCTGCTCCGACTTCTTGTGTTCTTTAGATTTGAGGTTAGGATCAGATCAGCCATGATCGTATTGAATGGCGTAGCAGGCTCGAGGGGACGGTTAGCCCACTCCTGCTCCTATTTCTTATGTTCTCATGTTCTTTTGTTCAGTCACTTCTTCAGAGAGATATCTATACAGTGATTGATATCTCTCAGTCCCTTCCTCAGAGAGATACCTGTACAGTGAGTGATGTCTCTCTGTCCCTTCCCCAGAGAGATATATGTACAGTGATTGATGTCTCTCAGTCACTTCTTCAGAGAGATATCTGTACAGTGATTGATGTCTCTCAGTCCCTTCCTCAGAGAGAATTCAGCACAGTGATTGATGTCTCTCTGTCCCTTCCAAAGGGAGATATCTCTTCAGTGATTGATATATCTCAGTTTCTTCCTCGGGGAGCTATCTGTACAGTGATGAATATCTCTCATTCCCTTCCCCAGAGAGATATCTATACAGTGATTGATGTCTCTCAGTCCCTTCCTCAGAGAGATAGCTGTACAGTGATTGATGTCTCTCAGTCCCTTCCTCAGAAAGATAGCTGTACAGTGATTGATGTCTCTCAGTCGCTTCCTAGCAGTGATATCTGTAGAGTGATTAATGTCTCTCAGTCTCTTCCTCGGGGAGATATCTGTACAGTGATTGATGTCTCCCAGTCCCTTCCTCGGAGAGATATCTGCAGAGTGATTAATGTCTCTCAGTCTCATCCTCTGTCAGATATCTGTAGAGTGATTGATGTCTCTCAGTCCATTCCTCAGGGAGGTATCTGTGCAGTGATTGGTGTGTCTCAGTCCCTTCCTCAGAGCGATATCTAAACAGTGATTAATGGCTCTCGGTCCCATCTTCGGGGAGATATCTGTGCAGTGATTGATGTCTCTCAGTCCCTACCCAGTGGTGACATCTGTAGTGTGATTGATGTCTCTAAGTCTCTTCGTCGGAGAGATATCTGTGCAGTGATTGATGTCTCAGTCTCTTCCTTAGGCAGATATCTTCACAGTGATTGATGTCTCTCAGTCCCTTCCTCAGGGAGATATCTGTCCAGTGATTGATGTCTCCCAATCCCTTCCTCAGACAGATATCTGAAGAGTGATTGATGTCTCTCAGTCCCTTCCTCTGACAGATATCTGCAGAGTGATTGATGTCTCTCAGTCTCTTCCTCTGACAGATATCTGTACAGTGATTGATGTCTCTCAGTCCCTTCCTCAAGGTGATATGTGTCCAGTGATTGGTGTCTCTCAGTCCCTTCCTCAGAGCGATATCTAAACACTGATTAATGGTTCTCCGTCCCATCCTCGGGGAGGTAACAGGATAGTGATTGATGTCTCTCAGACTGAGGCTATCCTCCTCGCTATTTACCACCCTACCAAATTTTGTATCATCAGCGAACTTACTGATCATACCTTTTACATTCATATCCAAGTCATTAATGTAGACCACAAACAGCAAGGGACCCAGCACCGATCCCTGTGGTACCCCACTGGCCACAGGTTTCCAGTCACAAAAACAACCTTCGACCATCACCCTCTGCCTTCTGCCACTAAGCCAGTTTTGTATCCAAAGTGCCAAGGCACCCTGGATTCCATGGGCTCGTACCTTCTTGACCAGTCTCCTGTGCGGGACTTTATCGAAGGCCTTACTGAAATCCATGTATACCACATCCACTGCGTTACCCTCATCCACACGCCTAGTCACCCCCTCAAAAAATTCAATCAAATTAGTCAGACATGATCTTCCCTTGACAAAGCCATGTTGACTATCCCTGATTAATCCTTGCTTCTCCAAGTGGAGACTAATTTTGTCCTTCAGAATTTTTTCCAATAATTTTCCTACCACTGATGTTAGGCTCACTGGCGTGTAGTTCCCCAGCTTTTCCCTACTCCCCTTCTTGAATAATGGTATTACATTAGCGGTTCTCCAGTCCTCTGGCACATCCCCTGTGGCCAGAGAGGTTCTGAATATATGTGTTAGAGCCCCCGCAATCTCCTCCTTTGCCTCACACTGTAGCCTGGGATACATTTCGTCCGGGCCTGGGGATTTATCCATTTTTAGGCCTGCTAAAACCGCCAATACCTCCTCCCGCTCGATGTTAATATGTTCGAGTGTATCACAGTCCCCCTGCCGTGTTTCTATGTCTACATCGTCCTTCTCCACAGTGAAAACAGATGCAAAAAATTCATTTGGAACCCCTCCTACATCTGCCGGCTCCACACACAGATTGCCATTTTTGTCCCTAATGGGCTCTATTTTTTCCCTAGTCATCCTCTTACCCTTAATATACTTGTAAAACATCTTAGGATTGTCCTTTATTTTGCTCGCCAGTGTTATTTCATGGCCCCTCCTTGATCTCCTAATTTCTTTTTTAAGTATCCCCCTGCACTTTTTGTACTCCTCTAGGGCTTCCTCCGTCTTTAGCCTTTTGTATCTGCCAAAAGCCCTCCTTCTTTTCCTAATCCATTCTCGTATATCCCCTGACATCCAAGGTTCCCTGGAGTTCTTGGAACCACCCTTGACCTTTACGGGAACATGTTGCCATTGTATGCTCTCAATCTCCCTTCTGAAAGACTCCCATTGCTCCGATGCGGATTTTCCTACAAGCAGCTGATCCCAGTCCATTTTGGCCAGATCCTGCCTTATCCTATTAAAATCGGCCTTCCCCCAATTTAGAACGTTTATTTCCGGCCCCTCCCTATCCTTTTCCATGACCACCTTAAATCTCACCGAATTATGGTCACTGTCACCAAAGTGCTCACCTACTAGCACTTCTTCCACTTGGCCGGCCTCATTCCCTAGAATTAGGTCCAGTACCTCCCCCTCTCTTGTAGGACTTTCTATATGCTGGCTCAAAAAGCTCTCCTGGATGCACGTTAAGAATTTTTTACCCTCTAAGCCTTTTACACTCTGAGTATCCCAGTTAATATTGGGGAAGTTGAAATCCCCCACTATTATTACCCTATTATTTGCACAATTTTCTGAGATTTGCCTACATATCTGTTCCTCTATCTCCCCCTGACTGTTTGGGGGCCTATAGTACACTCCCATCAAAGTGCTTGCCCCCTTTTTGTTTTTAAGCTCCACCCATATGGCCTCATTAGAGGAACCTGCTAATATATCATCCCTCCTTATGGCAGTAATTGATTCTTTAATTAATATTGCGACCCCCGCCTCCTCTTATACCTCCCCCTCTGTCTCGCCTGAAGATTCTGTACCCCGGAATATTGAGCTGCCAGTCTTGCCCCTCCCTCAACCATGTCTCTGTGACAGCAACAATATCATACCCCCATGTGTTTATCAACACCTTCAGTTCATCCACCTTATTTGCAAGATTCCTTGCATTAAAATAGATGCCATCCAGCCTTGCCCTTACATATTTGCCCTGTCTTCCAAGCTGACTTGTTTTTTTCTCTATATTTGGCTGCACATCACCCCCCATTGTAGCTCCACTCTGTATCCCATCCCCCTGCCAAGTTAGTTTAAACCCCCCTCCCAACAGTGCTAGCAAACCTCCCCGCAAGGATATTTGTCCCGCTCTGGTTCAGATGCAACGCGTCCGACTTGTACAAGTCCCACCTTCCCCAGAAGCATATACAGTGATTAATATCTCTCAGTCTCTTCCTCAGAGAGATATCTGGACAGTGATTGATGTCTCTCAGTCCCTCCCTAAGGGAGATATCTGTACAGTGATTGATGTCTCTCAGTCCCTTCCTCAGAGAGAAAGCTCTACGGTTTCTCTCTTTCTCTGACAGATATCTATACAGTGATTGATGTCTCTCATTCCCTTCCTCAGTGAAATATCTGTACAGTGATTGATGTCTCTCATTCCCTTCCTCAGTGAAATATCTGGACAGTGATTGATGTCTCTCAGTCCTTTCATCAGAGCGATAAATATACAGTGATTAATGGCTCTCAGTCCCATCCTCAGAGAGATATCTGTGCAGTGATTGATGTCTCTCAGTCCCTTCCCAGTGGTGACATCTGTAGTGTGATTGATGTCTCTAAGTCTCTTCCTCGGAGAGATATCTGTGCAGTGATTGATGTCTCAGTCTCTTCCTCAGGCAGATATCTTTACAGTGATTGATGTCTCTCAGTCTCTTCCTCAGGCAGATATCTTTACAGTGATTGATGTCTCCCAATCCCTTCCTCAGACAGATATCTGAAGAGTGATTGATGTCTCTCAGTCCCTTCCTCTGACAGATATCTGAAGAGTGATTGATGTCTCTCAGTCCCTTCCTCAAGGTGATATCTGTCGAGTGATTGATGTCTCTCAGTCCCTTCCTCAGAGCGATATCTAAACACTGATTAATGGCTCTCCGTCCCATCCTCGGGGAGATATCTGTCCAGTGATTGATGTCTCTCAGTCTATTTCTCTGTCAGATATCTGTATAGTGATTGATGTCTCTCAGTGCCTTCTTCAGGTCGATATCTGTACAGTCATTGATGTATCTCAGTCCCTTCCTCAGAGAAATATCTGTACAGTGATTGATGTCTCTCCGTCCCTTCCTCAGAGCGATATCTACACAATGATGGGTGTCTCTCAGTCCCTTCCTCAAAGAGACTTCTGTACAGTGATTGATGTCTCTCAGTCCCTTCCTCAGTGAGTTATCTGTACAGTGATTGATATCTCTCAGTCCCTTCCTCAGAGAGATGTCTGTACAGTGACTGATGTCTCTCAGTCCACAGAGAGATATCTGTACAGTGATTGATGCAGGGCATTCTGGAGGGGGTGGGTGAACAGCCAGTAGTCCTGCTCCATATTGGTACCAACGACATCGGTAAAAAAGAAGGGACGAGATCCTGCAAGCTGAATTTAAGGAGTTAGGAGATAAATTAAAAAGCAGGACTTCAAACGTAGTGATCTCAGGATTACTACCGGTGCCACGTGCTAGTAAGTATAGGAACAAGAGAATAGACAGGATGAATGCGTGGCTGCAGGGATGGTGTTGGAGGGAGGGATTTAGATTCCTGGGACATTGGGACCGGTTCTGGGGAAGGTGGGACCTGTACAAGCGTGACGGGTTACACCCGAGCAGGACCGGGACCAATGTGCTCGCGGGGGTGTTTGCTAGTGCTGTTGGGGAAGGTTTAAACAAGAGTGGCAGGGGGATGGGAACCTGAGCGGGGAGTCATAAGGGAATAAAATTGAGAGCAGCAAGAGAGGGGAAGACCCAGGGGAAATCTACAATATAAATAGTACAAACAGTTGTTCAAGAACAAGTGAGAGGGAAAAGCGTAGAGCAGCGGAAAGAAAGTGTACTTTAGGCACGACAGATAAAATAAAAACTAGAAGGCGTAAGGCGATTAACCCAGCATCAAAGCTGTGGCAGGGGGTTGGGAACCTAAGCAGGGAGACAGAGGAAAGCGTGTCAGGAAGGGACAGAAGGTATGGAGTAAAAGGTAAAGTGTTAAAAAAGGAAAAAGCAGGAACTAAGTGTCACAAAATATATTTGAAAGTTCTTTATCTAAATGCACGTAGCATTCGTAACAAAATGGACGAGTTCACGGCACAAATAACTACGTATGGGGTTGATCTTGTGGCCATTACAGAAACATGCTGTAGAGTGACAACGACTGGGAATTAAATATGCCAGGGTATTTAACAATCAGGAAGGACAGGCAGGAAGGAAGGGGAGGTGGGGTGGCTATGTTAATAAAGGAAGGAATCACTGTAATACAGAGAAATGATATTGGGACAAAGGATCAGGATAATGAAACAGTTTGGGTAGAGATAAGGAATAATAAGGGGAAAAAACACTAGTGGGCGTAGTATATAGGCCTCCTAATAGTTGCAACTCTGCTGGAAGAAGTATTAATCAAGAAATAGTCCGGGCATGTAATAAGGGAACAGCTATAATTATGAGGGATTTTAACGATCATATTAACTGGACAAATCAAATAGGGCAGGGCAGCCTTGAGGAACAGTTTATTGAGTGTATGAGGGATGGATTTCTTGAGCAGTATGTAACTGATCCTACAAGGGGGCAAGCAACCTTGGACCTGGTCCTGTGTAATGAGCCAGGACTAATTAATAATGTCCTAGTTAAGGATCCCCTTGGAATGAGTGACCATAACATGGTTACACTCCATATCCAATTAGAGGGTGAGAAGGTTGGTTCTCAAACAAGCGTACTGAGCTTGAATAAAGGAGACTATGATGGTATGAGAGCGGAATTGATTAAAGTGGACTGGGAAAATAGATTAAAGTGTAAGACGGTACATGAGCAGCGGTGTTCATTCAAGGAGTTATTTTACAACTTTCAAAAAATATATATTCCACTGAGGAAAAAAGGGTGTAAAAGAAATGACAGCCATCCATGGCTAAGTAAAGAAATTAAGGATAGTATCCGACTAAAAACAAGGACATATAAGGTAGCCAAACTTAGTGGGAGGATAGAAGATTGGGAAGTCTTCAAAAGACAGCAAAAAGTAACTAAAGGATTGATTAAGAAAGGGAAGATAGATTATGAAAATAAAATAGCAAAAAATATAAAAACAGATAGCAAGAGTTTCTATCGTTGCATAAAAAGAAAAAGGGTGGCTAAGGCAAACGTAGGTCCCTCAGAGGATGAGACCAGGAAATTAATGGTGGGAAACATGGAGATGGCAAAAATGCTGAACAAATATTTTGTTTCAGTCTTCACGGGAGAGGACACTAAGAATATCCCAACACTGGACAAACAGAGGGCTCCAGGCGGGAAGGAGCTAAATACGATGAAAATCACTTAAGGAATTGGTACTCAGTAAATTAATGGGACTCAAGGCGGATAAATCCCATGGACCTGATGGCTTACATCCTGGGGTCTTGAGGGAAGTGGCAGTAGGGATTGTGGATGCTTTGGTAATAATTTTCCAAAATTCTCTGGACTCGGCAAAGGTCCTGGCAGATTGGAAAACTGCTAATACAACACCCTTATTTAAAAAGGGTAGTAGGCAGAAGGCTGGAAATTATAGACCTAACATCTGTGGTGGGTAAAATTTTGGAGTCTATTATGAAGGAGACAGTAGCGGAACATTTGGATAAACATAATTTAATAGGACAAAGTCAGCATGGCTTTACGAAGTGGAAGTCATGTCTGACAAATTTGCTTGAGTTCTTTGAGGACATAACGTACAGGGTGGATAAAGGGGAACCAGTGGACGTAGTGTATTTAGACTTCCAGAAGGCATTCGACAAGGTGCCACATAAAAAATATAAAAGATTATTGCTCAAGATAAAGAATCACTGGATTGGGGGTAATATTCTGGCATGGGTGGAGGATTGGTTATCTAACAGGAAGCAGAGAGTTGGGATAAATGGTTCATTCTCGGACTGGCAACCAGTAGCCAGTGGTGTTCCGCAGGGGTCGGTGCTGGGTCCCCAACTCTTTACAATCTATATTAACGATTTGGAGGAGGGGACCGAGTGTAACATATCAAAGTTTGCAGATGATACAAAGATGGGAGGGAAAGTGGAGAGTGAGGAGGACAGAAAAAACCTACAGGGGGATATAGACAGACTGGGTGAGTGGGCGGAGATTTGGCAGATGCAATACAATATTGGAAAATGCGAGGTTATGCCTTTGGCAGGAAAAATCAGAGAGCAAGTTATTATCTTAATGGCGAGAGACTGGAAAGTACTGCAGTACAAAGGGATCTGGGGGTCCCAGTGCAAGACAATCAAAAAGTTAGTTTGCAGGTGCAGCAGGTGATCAAGAAGGCCAACGGAATGTTGGCTTTTATTGCTCGGGGGATAGAATATAAAAACAGGGAGGTATTGCTGCAGTTATATAAGGTATTTGTGAGACCGCACCTGGAATACTGCATACAGTTTTGGTGTCCATACTTAAGAAAAGACATACTTGCTCTCGAGGCAGTACAAAGAAGTTTCACTCGGTTAATCCCGGGGATGAGGGGGTGGACATATGAGGAGAGGTTGGGTAGATTGGGACTCTACTCATTGGAGTTCAGAAGAATGAGAGGCGATCTTATTGAAACATATAAGATTGTGAAGGGGCTTGATCGGGTGGATGCGGTAAGGATGTTCCCAAGGATGGGTGAAACTAGAACTAGGGGGCATAATCTTAGAATAAGGGGCTGCCCTTTCAAAACTGAGATGAGGAGAAACTTCTTCACTCAGAGGGTAGTAGGTCTGTGGAATTTGCTGCCCCAGGAAGCTGTGGAAGCTACATCATTAAATAAATTTAAAACATAAAAAGACAGTTTCCCAGAAGTAAAGGGAATTAGGGGTTACGGGGAGCGGGCAGGAAATTGGACATGAATTTAGATTTGAGGTTAGGATCAGATCAGCCATGATCTTATTGAATGGCGCAGCAGGCTCGAGGGGCCGATTGGCCTACTCCTGCTCCTATTTCTTATATTCTTATGTTCTTATTCCCTCCCTCAGGGAGATATCTGTCCAGTGATTGATGTCTCTTAGTCTCTTCCTCTGTCAGATATCTATACAGTGATATATGTCTCTCAGTCCCTTCCTCAGAGCGATATCGGTACAGTGATTTATGTCTCTCAGTCCCTTCCTCATGGAGATATCTGTACAGTGATTGATGTCTTTCAGTCTCTTCTTCTGACAGACACCTTTACAGTGATTGATATCTCTCAGACGCTTTCTCAAAGTGTTTTCTGTGGAGTGATTGATGTCTCTCACTCCTTTCCACAGAGGGATATCTGTACAGTGATTGATGTCTCTCAGTCCCTTCCTCAAAGAGTCTTCTGCACAGTGATTGATGTCTCTCAGTCCCTTCCAAAGGGAGATATCTCTATAGTGATTGATGTCTCTCAGTCTCTTCCTCAGGGAGATATCTCGATCGTGATTGATATCTCTCAGTTTCTTCCTCAGTGCGATATCTTTACAGTGATGGAGATCTCTCAGTCCCTTCCTCGGAGAGATATCTGTACAGTGATTGATGTCTCTCAGTCCCTTCCTGAGAGCGATATCTATACAGTGATGGGTGTCTCTCAGTCCCTTCTTCAGAGAGCAACCTGTACAGTGATTGATGTCTCTCAGTCCCTTCCTCAGAGAGATATCTGAAGAGTGATTAATGTCTCTCCGTCTCCTCCTCTGACAGATATCTATACAGTGATTGGTGTCTCGCAGTCCCTTCCTCAGAGCGATATCTGTGCAGTGATTGATGTCTCTCAGTCCCTTCCTCAGAGCGTGATCTTTGCAGTGATTGATGTCTCTCAGTCCCATCCTCAGAGCGATATCGATACAGTGATTGATGTCTCTCAATCCCATCCTCAGAGCGATATCCAAACAGTGATTAATGGCTCTCCGTCCCATCAAAGGGGAGATATCTGTGCAGCGATGGATCTCACTCAGTCTCTTCCTCTGACAGATATCTGAAGAGTGATTGATGTCTCTCAGTCCCTTCCTCAGAGAGATATCACTACAGTGATTGATGTCTCTCAGTCTCTTCCTCAGAGCGATATCTATCCAGTGATTTGTGTCTCTCAGTCCCTTCCTCAGAGAGATATCACTACAGTGATTTGTGTCTCTCAGTCCCTTCCTCAGAGAGATATCACTACAGTTATTGATGTCTCTCAGTCTCTTCCTCAGAGCGATATCTATCCAGTGATTTGTGTCTCTCAGTCCCTTCCTCAGAGAGATATCACTACAGTGATTGATGTCTCTCAGTCTCTTCCTCAGAGCGATATCTATCCAGTGATTTGTGTCTCTCAGTCCCTTCCTCAAAGAGACTTTTGCACAGTGATTGATGTCTCTCAGTCTCTTCCTCAGAGCGATATCTATGCAGTGATTAATGGCTCTCAGTCCCATCCTCGGGGAGATATCTTTACATTGATTGATGTCTCTCGGTCCGGTCCTCAGAGAGATATCTATCCAGTGATTAGTGTCTCTCAGTCCCTTCCTCAACAAGAATCCTGTACAGTGATTGATGTCTCCCAGTCCCTTCCTCAGTGAGATATCTGCAGAGTGATTGATGTCTCTCACTCCCTACCACTGAGAGATATCTGTTCAGTGATAGATGTCTCTCAGTCCCTCCCTCAGGGAGATATCTGTACAGTAATTGATGTCTCTCAGTCGCTTTCTCAGGGAGATATCTGAAGAGAGATTGATGTCTCTCAGTCTCTTCCTCTGACAGATATCTGTATAGTGATTGATGTATCTCGGTCCCTTCCTCAGGCAGATATATAAACAGTGATTAATGGCTCTCCGTCCCATCCTCGGGGAGATAACTGCACAGTGATTGGTGTCTCTCAGTCCCTTCCTCTGACAGATATATGTACAGTGATTGATGTATCTCAGCCTCTTCCTCTGACGGATATCTGTACAGAGATTGATGTCTCTCAGTAGCTTCCTCAGAGCGTTATCTGTACAGTGATTGATGTTTCTCCGTCCCCTCCTCTGGGAAATATCTGTACAGTGATTGATGTCGCTCAGTCCCATCCTCAGTGAGGTATCTCTACAGTAATTGATGTCACTCAGTCTCTTCCTCATGGAGACATCTATCCGTGGTTGATATCTCTCAGTTTCTTCCGCAGTGAGATATCTGTACAGTGATTGATGTCTCTCAGTCTCTTCCTCAAGGAGATATCTGTACAGTGATTGATGTCTCTCAGTCTCTTCCTCAGGGAGATATCTGAAGAGTGATTTATGTCTCTCAGTCCCGTCTTCAGAGAGATATCTAGCCAGTGATTGGTGTCTCTCAGTCCCTTCCTCAAAGAGACTTCTGTCCAGTGATTGGTGTCTCTCAGTCCCTTCCAAAGGCAGATATCTGTACAGTGATTGGTGTCTCTCAGTCTGTTCCATAGAGCGATATCTATCCAGTGATTGGTGTCTCTCAGACCTTTCCTCAAAGAGACTTCTGTGGAGTGATTGATGTCTCTCAGTCCCTTCCAAAGGGAGATATCTGTACATGTATTGATCTCTCTCAGTCCCTTCCTCATACAAATATCTGAAGAGTGATAGATGTCTCTTGGTCCCTTCTCTGACAGGCATCTGTACAGTGATTTATATCTCTCAGTCTCTTCCTCTGACAGACATCTGTACAGTGATTGATATCTCTCAGTCTCTTCCACATAGAGAAATCTGTACAGTGATAGATGTCTCTCAGTCCCATCCTCAGAGAGATATCTGTAGAGTGATCGATGCCTCTCTGTCCATTCCTCGTGGTGATTTCTGTACAGTGATTGATGTCTCTCAGTCTCTTCCTCAGAGAGATATCTATCCAGTGATTGGTGTCTCTCGGTCCCGTTCTCAGAGAGATATCTATCCAGTGATTGGTGTCTCTCTTTCCCTTCCTCAAAGAGACTTCTGTGGAGTGATTGATGTCTCTCAGTACCTTACAAAGGGAGATATCTGTACATTGACTGATGTCTCTCAGTCCGTTCCTCGGAGAGATATCTGTGCATTGATTGACGTCTCTCAGTCCCTTCCTCTGACAGATATCTGAAGAGTGATAGATGTCTCTCGGTCCCTTTCTCTGACAGATATCTGTACAGTGATTTGTGTCTCAGTCTCTTCCTCTGACAGATATCTGTGCAGTGATTTGTGTCTCTCAGTCTCTTCCACTGACAGACATCTGTACAGTGATAGATGTCTCTCAGTCCCTCCCTCGGAGATATCTGCAGAGTGATTGATGTCTCTCAGTCCCATCCTCAGAGTGATATCTGTACAGTGATCGATGCCTCTCTATCCATTCCTCGTGGTGATTTCTGGAGAGTGATTGATCTCTCTCAGTCACTTCCTCGGAGAGATATCTGAACAGTGATTGATGTCTCTCGGTCCCTTCCAAGAGAGACATATCTGTACAGTGATTGATGTATCTCAGTCACTTCCTCAGGCAGATATCTGTACTGTGATTGGTGTGTCTCAGTCTCGTCCTCCGGGAAATATCTGTAGAGTGATTGATGTCTCTCAGTCCCATCCTCAGGGAGATATCGGTGCAGTGAATGTTGTCTCTCAGTCTCTTCCTCAGAGACATCTGTACAGTGATTCATGTCTCTCATTCTCTTCATCAAGCAGATATCTGTGCAGTGATTGGTGTCTCTCAGTCTGTTCCTCAGAGCGATATCTGTACAGTGATTGTCCGTCAGTCCCATCCTCAGGGAGATATCTGTACAGGAGGAGGAGGAGCTTGCGGAGAAGATGATGGAGGAGGAGGAGGAGCTGGCGGAGGAGAAGATGGAGTGGGAGGAGGAGCAGGAGGAGAAGGAAGTGGAGGATTAGGAAGAGCAGCAGCGGGAAGAGGAGGAGGGGGAGGAGGAAGAGAGGGGGGAGAGAAGGAGGAGGAGGGGGAGGAAGAGTAGGAAGAGGAAGAGGAGCAGGAGGAGGAGCAGAAGGAAGAGCAGGAACAGGAGGAGAGGAGAAGGAGGAGGAGGAGCGGGAAGGGGAGGAGATGGAAGAGCTGGAGGAGGGGAGGAAATGGAGGAGAAAGAGTAGGAAGAGGAGGAGCAGGAGGTGGAAGAGCAGGAGGACGATCAGGACGAGGAGGAGGAGGGGAGGTAGGGCAGGTAGAGGAGGAGGAGCAGGAGGAAGAGGAGCAGAAAGCGGGAAGGAGCAGGACGAGGAGGAGGAGCAGTAGCTGGAGAAGGAGGGGTGCAGAAGGAGGAGGAGGGGGGCGGAGCCGGACGTGGAGCAGGAGCAGGAGGAGGAGGAAGAGGAGGAGGAGAAGGAGGAGGTGGACGAGCAGGAGGAGGAGCAGGAGGGCGAGGAGCAGGAGGAGGAATAGGAGCAGGCGCAGGGGCAGAAGGGGAGGTGGAGGAGCGGAGGAGGAGGGGGAGAAGAATGAGGAGGAGGAGTAGAATGAGGAGGAGGAGCAAGAGCATGAGGAGGAACAGGAGGAGGAGCAGGAGGGGGAGGAGCAGGAGGAAGAGGAGGAGGAGGATGAAGATTTGTTGGAGGAAGAGCATAAGGACGAGCAAAAGCAGGAGGACGAGGAGGACGAGGAGGAAGAGCAGGAGGAGGAGGAGCAGGAAGTGGAGTTGCAGGAGGTCGAGCAGGAGGAGAAGGAGGGGAGGTGGAGGAACAGCAGGAGGAGGAGTAGGTGGAGGAAATGCAGGAGGAGTAGGAATAGCAGGTGGAGGAGGGGAGGAGGAGGAAGATGAGGACCAGCAAGAGGGGGAGGAAGAGCAGCAAGAGGGATCGGTGCTGGGTCCCTTGCTGTTTGTGATCTACATTAATGACTTAGATATGAATGTAAAAGGTATGATCAGTAAGTTCGCTGATGATACAAAGATTGGTAGGGTGGTAAATAGCGAGGAGGATAGCCTCAGTCTGCAGGACGATATAGATGGGTTGGTCAGATGGGCGGAACAGTGGCAAATGGAATTTAACCCGGAAAAGTGCGAGGTGATGCACTTTGGAGGGACTAACAAGGCAAGGGAATACACAATGAATGGGAGGACCCTAGGCAAGACAAAGGGTCAGAGGGATCTTGGTGTGCAAGTTCACAGATCTCTGAAGGCGGCGGAACAGGTAGATAAGGTGGTAAAGAAGGCATATGGGATACTTGCCTTTATTAGCCGAGGCATAGAATATAAGAGCAAGGAGGTTATGATGGAGCTGTATAAAACACTGGTTAGGCCACAGCTGGAGTACTGTGTGCAGTTCTGGTCGCCACACTACAGGAAGGATGTGATCGCTTTGGAGAGGGTGCAGAGGAGATTCACCAGGATGTTACCAGGGCTGGAGCGCTTCAGCTATGAAGAGAGACTGGGAAGATTGGGTTTGTTTTCCTTGGAGCAGAGGAGGCTGAGGGGGGACATGATAGAGGTGTACAAAATTATGAGGGGCACAGATAGGATGGATACTGAGGAGCTTTTTCCCTTCCTTGAGGGTTCTATAACAAGGGGACATAGATTCAAGGTAAAAGGCGGGAGGTTGAGAGGGGATTTGAGAAAGAACTTTTTCACCCAGAGGGTGGTTGGAGTCTGGAACTCACTGCCTGAAAGGGTTGTGGAGGCAGGAACCCTCACAACATTCAAGAAGCATTTGGATGAGCACTTGAAATGCCATAGCATACAAGGCTACGGACCAAATGCTGGAATATGGGATTAGAGTAGACAGGGCTGATGGCCGGCGCGGACACGATGGGCCGAAGGGCCTCTATCCGTGCTGTATAACTCTATGACTCTATGACTCTAAGAGGAGCAGTAGGAGGAGGAGGAGCAGGAGAAGAAAGAGCAGGAGGATCAGCAGATGGTGGAGGAGGGGAGGAAGAGCAGGTGGAAGAGGAGGAGGAGGCGGATCAGGAGGTGGCGGAAAAGGAGAACCGGGGAAGGAGCAGAAGGAGAAGGAGGAGGAGGAAGAGGAGCAGGAGTAGCAGGAGGAGGAGTAGCTGGAGGAGGACGAGGAGCATGAGGAAGAGGAGGAGCTGCAGGAGGAGGCGGCAGAGCAGGTGGAGGAGCAGGAGGAGGTCTGGGAGCAGGAGGAGAGGGAGGAGGAGGAAAAGGAAGAGCAGGATGATGAGGAGCAGGAGGGGGAGGAGGATATGAAGAGAAGGATGCAGGGCAGGAGCAGGAAGAGGAGGAGAAGGAGGAGGAGGGGCAGGAGGAAAAAAAGGAGGAGGTGGAGGAGCAGGAGAGGGATGATGATGAGGAGGTGCAGGAGGAGAAGGATGATGATGAGGAGGAGGAGGAGGATGAGAGAAGCAGGAGGAAGAGGAGGGTGGAGGAGAACGAGGAGGAGTAGCAGGACGAGGAGGAGGAGGGATGGAGGAGGAAGTGCAGGAGGAAGAGGAGAAGGAGGAAGAGGAGGAGGATGAGAGCAGGAGGAGGAGGAGCAGCAGGAAGAGGAGGAGAAGAATGAGGAGGAGGAGCAGGATGAGGCGGACGAGGACGAGGAGGAGGAGCAGGAGGGAGAGGAGGAGGTGGAGGAGGTGTAGGAGGAGGGGAGGAAGAGCAGGAGGAGGGAGAGCAGGAGGAGTAGGATGGGTGGAGGAGGAAGAGCAGGAGGAGGAGGAGCGGAGCGGGAGGAAGAGCAGAAGGGGCGGAGAGGTGGAGGAGGAGGAAGAGGAAGAGCAGGAGGAGGAGAAGGTGGAAGAGGAGGAGCATGAGAAGAAGCAGGGGAGGAGAAGGAGGAGGAGGTGGAGGAGCTGCAGAAGGAGGAGGAGGAGGTTGAGTAGGAAGTGCATGATGAGGAGCAGGAGGAAGAGAATGAGGAGGAGGCGGAGCAGAAGGAGATGGCGGAGGAGTTGCAGAAGGAGGAGGAGGCGGTAGAGGAGATGGGGAGGGGGAGAAGCAAGAGGAGGAAGAGGTGGGAGAAGGAGGAAGAGCAGGAGGAGGAGGGGAGGAGAAGGAGGATGAGGAGGAGCAGCAGGAGTGGGAGGAGGAAGAGGAGAGGAGAAGGAGGAGAAAGAGTAGGAGGAGGAGCAGCAGGAGGAGGAGGAGGAGCAAGAGCAGGAGGAGGAGAATGAGCATGAGGAGGAGGAGCGGTAAGAGTTGGAGGAAGAGGAGAAGGAGAAGGAAGAGGAGTAGGAGCAGGAGGAGGAGGAAGAAGAGCTGGAGGAGGAGGGGCGGAAGAGAGTAGTTAGAGATGGAGGTGGTGGAGCAGGAGGAGGTAGGGAGGAAGAGCAGGAGCAGAAGGAGGAGGAGGTGGAAGAGGAGCAGGAAAAGGTGGAGGAGGAGGAGCAGGAGGAGGAGGGGAGAAGGAGGAGGGGAGGAGGAGGAGGAGGGGAGAAGGTGGAGCAGGAGGTGGCGAAGGAAGCAGGAGGAGGAGGAGGAAGAGCAGGAGGAGGAGGAGGAAGAGCAGGAAGAGGAGAGGAGAAGGAGGAGAAAGAGTAGGAGGAGGAGCAGCAGGAGGAGGAGGAGGAGCAAGAGCAGGAGGAGGAGAATGAGCATGAGGAGGAGGAGCGGTAAGAGTAGGAGGAAGAGGAGAAGGAGAAGGAAGAGGAGTAGGAGCAGGAGGAGGAGGAAGAAGAGCTGGCGGAGGAGGGGCGGAAGAGAGTAGTTGGAGATGGAGGTGGTGGAGCAGGAGGAGGTAGGGAGGAAGAGCAGGAGCAGAAGGAGGAGGAGGTGGAAGAGGAGCAGGAAAAGGTGGAGGAGGAGGAGCAGGAGGAGGAGGGGAGAAGGAGGAGGGGAGGAGGAGGAGGAGGGGAGAAGGTGGAGCAGGAGGTGGCGAAGGAAGCAGGAGGAGGAGGAGGAAGAGCAGGAGGAGGAGGAGGAAGAGCAGGAAGAGGAGAGGAGAAGGAGGAGAAAGAGTAGGAGGAGGAGCAGCAGGAGGAGGAGGAGGAGCAAGAGCAGGAGGAGGAGAATGAGCATGAGGAGGAGGAGCGGTAAGAGTTGGAGGAAGAGGAGAAGGAGAAGGAAGAGGAGTAGGAGCAGGAGGAGGAGGAAGAAGAGCTGGAGGAGGAGGGGCGGAAGAGAGTAGTTGGAGAAGGAGGTGGTGGAGCAGGAGGAGGTAGGGAGGAAGAGCAGGAGCAGAAGGAGGACGAGGTGGAAGAGGAGCAGGAAAAGGTGGAGGAGGAGGAGCAGGAGGAGGAGGGGAGAAGGAGGAGGGGAGGAGGAGGTAGAGGAGGAGGTGGACGACGAGCAGGAGTAGGAACAGGAGGAGGGGCAGCAGGAGGAGGAGGGGAGAAGGTGGAGCAGGAGGTGGCGAAGGAAGCAGGAGGAGGAGGAGGAAGAGCAGGAGGAGGAGGAGGAGGAGGAGGAGGAAGAGAAGGAGGAGGAGGCGGAGCAGGAGGAGATGGCGGAGGAGTTGCAGAAGGAGGAGGAGGCGGTAGAGGAGATGGGGAGGGGGAGAAGCAAGAGGAGGAAGAGGTGGGAGAAGGAGGAAGAGCAGGAGGAGGAGGGGAGGAGAAGGAGGATGAGGAGGAGCAGCAGGAGTGGGAGGAGGAAGAGCAGGAAGAGGAGAGGAGAAGGAGGAGAAAGAGTAGGAGGAGGAGCAGCAGGAGGAGGAGGAGGAGCAAGAGCAGGAGGAGGAGAATGAGCATGAGGAGGAGGAGCGGTAAGAGGTGGAGGAAGTGGAGAAGGAGAAGGAAGAGGAGTAGGAGCAGGAGGAGGAGGAAGAAGAGCTGGAGGAGGAGGGGCGGAAGAGAGTAGTTGGAGATGGAGGTGGTGGAGCAGGAGGAGGTAGGGAGGAAGAGCAGGAGCAGAAGGAGGAGGAGGTGGAAGAGGAGCAGGAAAAGGTGGAGGAGGAGGAGCAGGAGGAGGAGGGGTGAAGGAGGAGGGGAGGAGGAGGTAGAGGAGGAAGTGGACGACGAGCAGGAGTAGGAACAGGAGGAGGGGCAGCAGGAGGAGGAGGGGAGAAGGTGGAGCAGGAGGTGGCGAAGGAAGCAGGAGGAGGAGGAGGAAGAGCAGGAGGAGGAGGAGGAAGAGCAGGAAGAGGTGGAGGAAGAGGAGGAAGAGCAGGAGGAGGAAGGGAGGAGGAGCAGGAAAATGGGGAGGAGGAGGAGCAGGAGGAGGAGGGGAGAAGGAGGAGGGGAGGAGGAGGTAGAGGAGGAAGTGGACGACGAGCAGGAGTAGGAACAGGAGGAGGGGCAGCAGGAGGAGGAGGGGAGAAGGTGGAGCAGGAGGTGGCGAAGGAAGCAGGAGGAGGAGGAGGAAGAGCAGGAGGAGGAGGAGGAAGAGCAGGAAGAGGTGGAGGAAGAGGAGGAAGAGCAGGAGGAGGAAGGGAGGAGGAGCAGGAAAATGGGGAGGAGTTGGAGCAGGAGAAGTAGGAGGAGCAGGAAGCGGAGGAGGAGTGGAGGAGGAGGAAGAGCAGGAGGAGGAGTATGAGAAGGAGGAGGAGGGGGAGGAAGACGAGCAGGAAGAGGAAGACGAGCAGGAGGAGGAGGAGGAGAAGAAAGTGGATGATTATGAAGAGCAGCAGGAGGAGCAGGAGTGGGAAGAGGAGGAGGGGAGGAGGAGGCAGAGCAGGAGGAGGAGGGGAGAAGGAGGAGGAAGAACAGGAGGCGGAGGAGGAGGAGGAGGAAGAGGAGCAGGAAGTGGGGAAGGAGCAGGAGGAGGAGGAGCAGGAGGAGGAGGAGCAGTAGGAGGAGGGGAAGAGCTGCAGAAGGAGGAGGATTACGGGGCAGAGCCGGATGTGGAGCAGGAGGAGGAAGAGGAGGAGGAGAATGTCGAGGAAGACTAAGAGCAGGAGGAGGAGCAGGAGGAGGAGGAGAAAGTGTAGGAAGAGGTGGAGGAGGGAGAACAGGAGGTGGAGAAAGAGGAGCAGAAGGAGGAGGGGAGGAGGAAGACCAAGAGGAGGAGGAGCAGGAGCAGTAGGAGGAGGAGGAGTAGGAGCAGTAGGGGAGGAGGATGAAGATTTGTAAGAGGAGGAGCAGGAGGAGGAGGACGAACAGGAGGAGGAGGAGAAAGAGCAGGAGGAGGAGCAGGAGGGGGAGGAGAAGCAGTAGAAGGAAGGGCAGGAGGAGGTCGGGAGCAGGAGGAAAAGCAGGAATAGGAGGTGGAGGAGGAAGATCAGGAGAAGTAGGAGAGGAGGAGGAGCTGAAAGTGTAGGAGGAGGAGCAGCAGGAGTAGGAGGATGAGCAAGAGGAGGTGGAGGAGGGAGATCAGGATGAGAAGGTGGAGAAGGAGCAGGAGGAGGAGGTGAAAGAGGAGGAGCAAGAGGAGGAGAAGAGGAGGAGGAGGATGAAGAGCATGAGGAAGAGGAGCAGGAGGGAGAGGTGCAGGAGGAGGGGAAGTTGAGGAACAGCTGGACGAGGAAGAGGGGTAGGAGGAGGGGCAGGAGGAGGCGAAGTAGGAGGATCAGGATTAGGAGGTGGAGGAGCAGAGGCAGGAGGAGGGGCAGAAGCAGAAGGTGGAGAAACAGGAGGAGGAGGAGAAGCTGGTGGAAGAGGAGGAGAAGCTGGAGGAGGAGGAGGGGCAGGAGCAAGATTTGTAGGAGGAGCAGCAGGAGGACGAGCAGGAGGAGGAGGGGTAGGAGGAGGAAGAGCAGGAATAGGAGGAGGAGGAGCAGGAACAGGAGTAGGAGGAGGAGGAGGTGGAGGAAGGAGAGCAGGAAGATGGGGAGGAGGAGGAGCAGCAGCAGTTGGAGGAGGAGTACTAGCTGCAGGAGTAGGAGGAGGAGGAGGAGAATGAAGAGGATGAGGACGAGGAGGAGGAGCAGGAGGAGGAGGAAGAGGAAGAGCAGGAGGAGGAGGAGGTAGTGGGGAGACGCAGGAGGAGGAGGAGTCAGAGGGGGAGGAGCAGGAGCAGGAGAGGGAGTGAGAGTTGGAGCAGGAGGGAAGGACGAGGAGGAGGAGGAAGAGCAGGAGGACAAGGTGGAGGAGCAGGGGGAGGAGGAGGCGCAGGTGGAGGAGGAGGAGCAGGTGGAGGAGGAAGAGCAGTTGCTAGAAGCGGAGGAGCATGAGGAGCAAGAGCAGGAGGAGGAGCAGGAGGAGGAGAAGAAAGAAGAGGAGGAGTAGGAGGAGCAGGAGGAGGGGAGGAGGAGGAGGAGGTGGAGGAGCTGCAGAAGGAGGAGGAGGAGGAGGTTGAGTAGGAGGTGCATGAGGAGGAGCAGGAGGAAGAGAATGAGGAGGAGGCGGAGCAGGAGGAGATGGCGGAGGAGTTGCAGAAGGAGGAAGAGGCGGTAGAGGAGATGGAGTTGGTGGAGTCGGAGGTGGAGCAGGAGGAGGATGAGGAGGAGGAGGAGGAGGAGAAGGAGGAGGCGGAGAGGGAGAAGCAGGATGGTGAGGAGGAGTAGCAGGAGGAGGAAGAGGTGGGAGAAGGAGGAAGAGCAGGAGGAGCAGGAGGGGAAGAGCAGGAGGAGGAGGAGGAACAGCAGGAGGGGGAGGAGGAAGAGCAGGAAGAGGAGGAGGTGGAGATGGAGGAAAAGCAGGAGGAGGAGGGGGAAGAGCGGAAGGAGGAGGTGGAGCAGGAAGAGCAGGAGGCGGAAGAGGCAGAGGAGGAGGGGGAGTTGGAGGACGAGGATTAGGAAGACCAGCAGGAGAGGTAAGAGCAGGAAGCGGAGGAGGAGGGGTGGAGCAGGAAGAGCGGGAGGAGGAGGTGGAGGAGGATGAGCAGGAGGGGAGGAGCAGGATCAGAAAGAGTAGGAAGAGGAGGAGCAGGAGGAGGAGCGGGAGGAGCAGGGAGAGAAGAGTGAGCAGGAGGAGCAGAATGAGGAGGAGGAGCAAGAGCAGGAGTTGGAGGAGCAGGTGGGGGAGGAGCAGGAGGAGGAGGACGAGGATGAGGAGGAGCAGCAGGAGTGGGAGGAGGAAGAGCAGGAAGAGGAGAGGAGAAGGAGGAGAAAGAGTAGGAGGAGGAGCAGCAGAAGGAGGAGGAGGAGCAAGAGCAGGAGGAGGAGGAGAATGAGCATGAGGAGGAGGAGCGGTAAGAGGTGGAGGAAGAGGAGAAGGAGAAGGAAGAGGAGTAAGAGCAGGAGGAGGAGGAAGAGGAGGTGGAGGAGGGTGATCAGGATGTGAAGGTGGAGAAGGAGCAGGAGGAGGAGGAGGTGAAAGAGGAGGAGCAAGAGGAGGAGAAGAGGAGGAGGAGGATGAAGAGCATGAGGAGGAGGAGCAGGAGGGAGAGGAGCAGGAGGAGGGGAAGTTAAAGAACAGGGGTAGGAGGAGGAGCAGGAGTAGGCGAAGTGGGAGGATCAGGAGTAGGAGGTGGAGGAGCAGAGGCAGGAGGAGGGGCAGAAGCAGAAGGTGGAGAAACAGGAGGAGGAGGAGAAGCTGGTGGAAGAGGAGGAGAAGCTGGAGGAGGAGGAGGCGCAGGAGCAAGATTTGTAGGAGGAGCAGCAGGAGGACGAGCAGGAGGAGGAGGGGTAGGAGGAGGAAGAACAGGAATAGGAGGAGGAGGAGCAGGAACAGGAGTAGGAGGAGGAGGAGGTGGAGGAAGGAGAGCAGGAAGATGGGGAGGTGGAGGAGCAGCAGCAGTTGGAGGAGGAGTACTAGCTGCAGGAGTCGGAGGTGGAGGAGGAGAATGAAGAGGATGAGGACGAGGAGGAGGAGCAGGAGGAGGAGGAAGAGGAAGAGCAGGAGGAGGAGGAGGTAGTGGGGAGACGCAGGAGGAGGAGGAGTCAGAGGGGGAGGAGCAGGAGCAGGAGAGGGAGTGAGAGTTGGAGCAGGAGGGAAGGACGAGGAGGAGGAGGAAGAGCAGGAGGACAAGGTGGAGGAGCAGGGGGAGGAGGAGGAGCAGGTGGAGGAGGAGGAGCAGGTGGAGGAAGCGGAGGAGCTTGAGGAGCAAGAGTAGGAGGAGGATCAGGAGGAGGAGAAGAATGAAGAAGAGGAGTAGGAGGAGCAGGAGGAGGGGAGGAGGAGCATCAGGAGGAAGAGGAGGAGGAAGAAGAGGATGAAGAGGAGTGGGACCAGCAGTCGGAGGAAGAGGTGGAGCAGGAGGAGGAGGAGCAGGAGGATGCGAAGGAGGAAGAGTAGGCGTGGGAGGAAGAGGAGGAGTAGGAAGAGCAAAAGGAGGAGGATGCGAAGGAGGAAGAGGAGAGGGAGGAGGAGGAGCTGGAGGGGGAGTTGGAGGAAGAAGAGCAGGAGGAGGAGGCGGAGGAATAGCAGGAGGAGGAGGAGGAGGAGGGGAAGGAGGAGCGGGAGTGGGAGTTGGAGAAGGAAGAGCAGGAGGAAGGGCAGGAGGAGGAGGAATAGCATGAGGAGGAGGACGAGCAGGCGGAGGAGGAGGAGGGGAAGGAGCAGAGGGAGGAGGAAGAGGAGGAGGAGGGGAGGGGGATTGGGAGGAGCAGGAGTTGCAGCGGGAGGAGCAGGAGAGGGAGCAGGAGGAAGAGGAGGAGGAAGAGCAGGAGGAGGAGAATTGCAGGAGGAGGAGGAGGAAGGTCAGGAAGAGGAGGAGGCTGGGAAGGAGCAGAGGGAGCAAGAGCAGGAGGAGGAGAATGAGCATGAGAAGGAGGAAGAGGAGGAGGAGGTGGAGTGGGAGGAGGAGAAGGAGCAGGACGAGGAGGTAAAGGAGAAGGAGGTGGAGGACAAGCGGAGGGGGAAGAGGCGATGGAAAAGGAGGAGGAAGAGTGTGAGCAGGATCACTAGGTGTAGCAGGAGGAGGGGAAGAGAAGGAGGAGGAGAAGCAGGA
This sequence comes from Heptranchias perlo, assembly GCF_035084215.1. Lineage (NCBI taxonomy): Eukaryota > Metazoa > Chordata > Chondrichthyes > Hexanchiformes > Hexanchidae > Heptranchias > Heptranchias perlo. The sequence continues at coordinate 478,160 of NW_027139258.1, forward strand.
GGAGGAGGAGCGGTAGGAGGAGGAGGAGCAGCAGGAGGAGGAAAAGCTGGAGGGCAAGGTGGAGGAGCAGGGGGAGGAGGAGGCGCAGGTGGAGGAGGAGGAGCAGGTGGAGGAGGAAGAGCAGTTGGAGGAAGCGGAGGAGCATGAGGAGCAAGAGCAGGAGGAGGAGCAGGAGGAGGAGAAGAAAGAAGATTGTTGGAAGGGGAACCAGTGGACGTAGTGTATTTAGACTTCCAGAAGGCATTCGACAAGGTGCCACATAAAAGATTATTGCTCAAGATAAAGAATCACTGGATTGGGGGTAATATTCTGGCATGGGGGGAGGATTGGTTATCTAACAGGAAGCAGAGAGTTGGGATAAATGGTTCATTCTCGGACTGGCAACCAGTAGCCAGTGGTGTTCCGCAGGGGTCGGTGCTGGGTCCCCAACTCTTTACAATCTATATTAACGATTTGGAGGAGGGGACCGAGTGTAACATATCAAAGTTTGCAGATGATACAAAGATGAGAGGGAAAGTAGAGAGTGAGGAGGACATAAAAAACCTACAGGGGGATATAGACAGGCTGGGTGAGTGGGCGGACATTTGGCAGATGCAATACAATGTTGGAAAATGTGAGGTTATGCACTTTGGCAGGAAAAATCGGAGAGCAAGTTATTATCTCAATGGCGAGAAACTGGAAAGTACTGCAGTACAAAGGGATCTGGGGGTCCTAGTGCAAGAAAATCAAAAAGTTAGTATGCAGGTGCAGCAGGTGATCAAGAAGGCCAACGGAATGTTGGCTTTTATTGCTCGGGGGATAGAATATAAAAACAGGGAGGTATTGCTGCAGTTATATAAGGTAATTGTGAGACCGCACCTGGAGTACTGCATACAGTTTTGGTGTCCATACTTAAGAAAAGACATACTTGCTCTCGAGGCAGTACAAAGAATGTTCACTCGGTTAATCCCGGGGATGAGGGGGCGGACATATGAGGAGAGGTTGAGTAGATTGGGACTCTGCTCATTGGAGTTCAGAAGAATGAGAAGCGATCTTATTGAAACATATAAGTTTGTGAAGGGTCTTGATCGGGTGGATGCGGTAAGGATATTCCCAAGGATGGGTGAAACTAGAACTAGGGGGCATAATCTTAGGATAAGGGGCTGCTCTTTCAAAACTGAGATGAGGAGAAACTTCTTCACTCAGAGGGTGGTAGATCTGTGGAATTTGCTGCCCCAGGAAGCTGTGGAAGCTACATCATTAAATAAATTTAAAACAGAAATAGACAGTTTCCTCGAAGTAAAGGGAATTAGGGGTTACGGGGAGCGGGCAGGAAATTGGATATGATTTTAGATTTGAGGTTAGGACTAGATCAGCCATGATCTTATTGAATGGCGGAGCAGGCTCGAGGGGCCGATTGGCCAACTCCTACTCCTATTTCTTATGTTCTTATGTTCTTATAAGCAGGAGGAGGAGGGGCAAGAGCAGGAGGAGAAGGCACATGATGAGGATGAGCGGGAAGAGATGCAGGACGAGCGGGAAGAGATGAAGGAGGAGGAGAAGGAGAAGGGGAGGAGGAGAAGGAGGAGGGGAGGAGGTGGAGCAGGAGGAGTAGGATGAGCGGGAAGAGGAGGAGGAGGAAGAGCAGGAGGAGGAGGGGGAGGAGGAAGAGCAGGAGGAGGAGGGGAGGTGGACAAGGAGAAAGTAGTAGGAGGAGGAAGAGCAGGAGGAGCAGCAGCAGGAGGAGGAGGAGGATGAGGAGCGGGAGGAAGAGCAGGAACAGGAGGATGAGGAGCAGGAGGAGGAGGATGAGGAGGAGAAGGACGAGGAGGGGGAGGAAGAGGAGCAGGAGGAGGACGAGGAGCAGGAGGAAGAGCAGGAACAGGAGGATGAGGAGCAGGAGGAGGAGGATGAGGAGGAGAAGGACAAGCAGTAGGAGGAGGAGCAGAAGGAGGATTAGGAGCAGGAGCAGGGACAGAAGGGAAGGTGGAGGAGCGGAGGAGGAGGGAAGAAGAATGAGGAGGGGAGCAGAATGAGGAGGAGGAGCAAGAGCATGATGAGGAGAAAGAGGACGAGGAGGACGAGGAGGAAGAGCAGGAGGAGGAGGAGTAGGAGGGGAGGAGCAGGAGTAAGAGAAGGAGGAGGATGAAGATTTGTTGGAGCAGGAGCAGGAGGACGAGCAGGAGGAGGGGATGAGCAGGAACAGCAGGAGGAGAAGGAGGTGGAGGAAAAGCAGAAGGAGCAGGAGTAGCAGGAGGAGGAGGAGGAGCTGGAGGAGGGAAGGAGGAGGGAGGAGGTGGAGCAGGAGGAGTAGGATGAGCGGAAAGAGGAGGAGGAGGAAGAGCAGGAGGAGGGGGAGGTGGACAAGGAGAAATAGTAGGAGGAGGAGGAAGAGCAGGAGGAGGAGCATCAGGAGGAGGAGGAGGATGAGAAGGAGGAGGGGGAGGAAGAGGAGCAGAAGGAGGAGGAGGACGAGGAGCAAGAGGAAGAGCAGGAACAGGAGGATGAGGAGCAGGAGGAGGAGGATGAGGAGGAGAAGGACGAGCAGTAGTA